>NW_028125372.1:0-195944 GCF_965194825.1 Balaenoptera physalus
TCTGCTCGACCTTGAGAAACGATACAAGAAGGATGGCCTGTGTGTTTGGGGAGTTGTGAGCAGTGCACCGTTGGGAACACCTAGATGCCGAGACATGGGAGGTGAAGGGGTTTTTTGTGAAACCTGTAGAATGTGGCAACTTGAAACAACTCAAGTATCTCCCTTCGAAAGCACGTTGGAGGTACTAAATAGAGGAAGAAGCATGAGAGTCAGGGCTCTGCGGGCCATTTTGAATATAAGGCTGAAGGGAAACTTTATTTTCCTTATTGGCCTTTAGAGAGTTGTGGGCTCAGTTCTCCCTGAGAAACTCTTTACTTGCGCATGTTCTCTTCATAGCACAATTGGCTTAGTGATGACAAGTGAGTTGCTAGGAGAGAAACTTGGAGGTTGCCATTCCTTGGTAGCTGCTCATCCTTCAGTAATCTGTAGTGAACTGGCGACCCCATTGAACACTAGCCTCAAGCTAACTTTCCTCTTGTATCATGCCACTGTTTGGCATGCAGCAGAATCCATGTAGCTTTATTCAGTGTGGTTCTTTAGCTCTAGGAAGCCTTCCAGGTCTCAGTAATGGTGGGTCTGCACGAGGAGGAGAAACGTCCTAGAAGGACGGCCTGTGTGTTTGGGCATTTCTCAGCAATGTATCGTTGGGAACAGCTAGATGCCGAGCCAGGGGCAGTGAAGGGCTTATTTGCTTAAAGCTGTAAATTGTGGCAAGTTGAAACAACGGAAGTATCTCCCTTCTAAAGCACCTTTAAGGTACAAAATAGAGAAAGAACGAGCAGGGTTAAGGCTCTGAGGACCCTGTTAAAATAAGGCTTGAAGGGAACTTTATTTTCCTCTTTGGGATTTAGAGACTTGTGGGCTCCATTCCCCCTAACTCTTTAGTTGCACATATTCTCTTCATAGCACAATTGCCTTTGTGATGACAAGTGAGTTTCTAGGAATGAAATATGGAGGTTGCCATTCTTTCGTAGCTGATCATCCTTTGGTACTCTGTAATGAACTGGCGAGCCCATTGAACACTAGCTTCAAGCTAAAGTTCCCCTTGGTTCATGCCGCAGGTTGCAGGCTTCAGAATCCATGTAGCGTTATTCAGTGTGGTTCTTGAGCTCTCGGAAGCATTCCAGGTCTCTTAGTACAGGCGGGTCTGTACTAGGACGAGAAAACTACAGGCAGGATGGCCTGTGTGTTTGGTGAGTTGTGAGCAGTGCACCACTGGGAACAGCTAGATGCCGAGTCATGGGAAGTGATTGGCTTCTTTTCTTACACTCCAAAAAGTAGTCAGTTGAAACAACTCAAGTATCTCCCTTCTAAAGCACCTTGGAAGTACAACGTAGAGAAAGAAACAGCAGAGACAAGGCTCTGTGGGCCCTTTTGTATATGAGGCTTGAAGGGAAACTTTATGTTCCTCATTGGGATTTAGAGAGTTTCGGGCTCAATTCTCCCTGAGAAACACTGTAGTTGCACATGTTCTCTTCATAGCAGAGTTGTCTTTGTGATGACAAGTGAGTTTCTAGGAAAGAAATATGGAGGTTGCCATTCTTTGGTAGCTGCTCATCCTTCCGTAATCGGTAGTGAATGGGCGACCCTAAAGAACACTAGCCTCAAGCTAACTTTCCTCTTGTATCATGCCGCAGGTTGCAGGCAGCAGACTCCATGTAGCGTTATTTATTGTGGTTCTTGAGCTCCAGGTAGCATTCCAGGTCTCTTAGGACTGGCGGGTCAACACTAGGATGAGCAATGTATTAGAAGGACGGCCGGTGTGTTTGGGCCTTTATGAGCAATGCAGCTTTGGAAGAGCTAGATGCCGAGTCACAGGCTGTGAAGGGCTTCTTGCTTAAACCTCTTCATTTTTGCAAGTTGAAAGAACTCATGTATCTCCCTTCTTAAGCACCTTGTGGGTACAAAGTAGAGAAAGAATCAGCAAGGTCAATGCTCTGCTGGCCCCTTTGAAGATAAGTCTTGAAGGGAAACTTCATTTTCCTCTTTGGCATTTAGAGAGTTGGGGGCTCAATTCTCCCTGAGAAACACTGTGTAGTTGCACGAGGTCTCTTCATAGCACAATTGCCTTTGTGACCACAAGTGAGTTTCTAGGAAAGAAACTCGGAGTTTGCCATTCTTTGCTGGTGCTCGTCCTTTGGTAATCTTCAGTGAATTGGTGACCCCGTTTGAGCACTAGCCTCAAGCTAACGTTCCTCTTCTATCATGCCACTTGTTGCCATGCAGCACAATCTCTGTAGCCTTATTCAGTGTGGTTCTGGAGCTCTAGGAAGCATTCCAGGTCTCTTAGTACTGGCGGATCTGCTCGACCTTGAGAAACGATACAAGAAGGATGGCCTGTGTGTTTGGGGAGTTGTGAGCAGTGCACCGTTGGGAACACCTAGATGCCGAGACATGGGAGGTGAAGGGGTTTTTTGTGAAACCTGTAGAATGTGGCAACTTGAAACAACTCAAGTATCTCCCTTCGAAAGCACGTTGGAGGTACTAAATAGAGGAAGAAGCATGAGAGTCAGGGCTCTGCGGGCCATTTTGAATATAAGGCTGAAGGGAAACTTTATTTTCCTTATTGGCCTTTAGAGAGTTGTGGGCTCAGTTCTCCCTGAGAAACTCTTTACTTGCGCATGTTCTCTTCATAGCACAATTGGCTTAGTGATGACAAGTGAGTTGCTAGGAGAGAAACTTGGAGGTTGCCATTCCTTGGTAGCTGCTCATCCTTCAGTAATCTGTAGTGAACTGGCGACCCCATTGAACACTAGCCTCAAGCTAACTTTCCTCTTGTATCATGCCACTGTTTGGCATGCAGCAGAATCCATGTAGCTTTATTCAGTGTGGTTCTTTAGCTCTAGGAAGCCTTCCAGGTCTCAGTAATGGTGGGTCTGCACGAGGAGGAGAAACGTCCTAGAAGGACGGCCTGTGTGTTTGGGCATTTCTCAGCAATGTATCGTTGGGAACAGCTAGATGCCGAGCCAGGGGCAGTGAAGGGCTTATTTGCTTAAAGCTGTAAATTGTGGCAAGTTGAAACAACGGAAGTATCTCCCTTCTAAAGCACCTTTAAGGTACAAAATAGAGAAAGAACGAGCAGGGTTAAGGCTCTGAGGACCCTGTTAAAATAAGGCTTGAAGGGAAACTTTATTTTCCTCTTTGGGATTTAGAGACTTGTGGGCTCCATTCCCCCTAACTCTTTAGTTGCACATATTCTCTTCATAGCACAATTGCCTTTGTGATGACAAGTGAGTTTCTAGGAATGAAATATGGAGGTTGCCATTCTTTCGTAGCTGATCATCCTTTGGTACTCTGTAATGAACTGGCGAGCCCATTGAACACTAGCTTCAAGCTAAAGTTCCCCTTGGTTCATGCCGCAGGTTGCAGGCTTCAGAATCCATGTAGCGTTATTCAGTGTGGTTCTTGAGCTCTCGGAAGCATTCCAGGTCTCTTAGTACAGGCGGGTCTGTACTAGGACGAGAAAACTACAGGCAGGATGGCCTGTGTGTTTGGTGAGTTGTGAGCAGTGCACCACTGGGAACAGCTAGATGCCGAGTCATGGGAAGTGATTGGCTTCTTTTCTTACACTCCAAAAAGTAGTCAGTTGAAACAACTCAAGTATCTCCCTTCTAAAGCACCTTGGAAGTACAACGTAGAGAAAGAAACAGCAGAGACAAGGCTCTGTGGGCCCTTTTGTATATGAGGCTTGAAGGGAAACTTTATGTTCCTCATTGGGATTTAGAGAGTTTCGGGCTCAATTCTCCCTGAGAAACACTGTAGTTGCACATGTTCTCTTCATAGCAGAGTTGTCTTTGTGATGACAAGTGAGTTTCTAGGAAAGAAATATGGAGGTTGCCATTCTTTGGTAGCTGCTCATCCTTCCGTAATCGGTAGTGAATGGGCGACCCTAAAGAACACTAGCCTCAAGCTAACTTTCCTCTTGTATCATGCCGCAGGTTGCAGGCAGCAGACTCCATGTAGCGTTATTTATTGTGGTTCTTGAGCTCCAGGTAGCATTCCAGGTCTCTTAGGACTGGCGGGTCAACACTAGGATGAGCAATGTATTAGAAGGACGGCCGGTGTGTTTGGGCCTTTATGAGCAATGCAGCTTTGGAAGAGCTAGATGCCGAGTCACAGGCTGTGAAGGGCTTCTTTGCTTAAACCTCTTCATTTTTGCAAGTTGAAAGAACTCATGTATCTCCCTTCTTAAGCACCTTGTGGGTACAAAGTAGAGAAAGAATCAGCAAGGTCAATGCTCTGCTGGCCCCTTTGAAGATAAGTCTTGAAGGGAAACTTCATTTTCCTCTTTGGCATTTAGAGAGTTGGGGGCTCAATTCTCCCTGAGAAACACTGTGTAGTTGCACGAGGTCTCTTCATAGCACAATTGCCTTTGTGACCACAAGTGAGTTTCTAGGAAAGAAACTCGGAGTTTGCCATTCTTTGCTGGTGCTCGTCCTTTGGTAATCTTCAGTGAATTGGTGACCCCGTTTGAGCACTAGCCTCAAGCTAACGTTCCTCTTCTATCATGCCACTTGTTGCCATGCAGCACAATCTCTGTAGCCTTATTCAGTGTGGTTCTGGAGCTCTAGGAAGCATTCCAGGTCTCTTAGTACTGGCGGATCTGCTCGACCTTGAGAAACGATACAAGAAGGATGGCCTGTGTGTTTGGGGAGTTGTGAGCAGTGCACCGTTGGGAACACCTAGATGCCGAGACATGGGAGGTGAAGGGGTTTTTTGTGAAACCTGTAGAATGTGGCAACTTGAAACAACTCAAGTATCTCCCTTCGAAAGCACGTTGGAGGTACTAAATAGAGGAAGAAGCATGAGAGTCAGGGCTCTGCGGGCCATTTTGAATATAAGGCTGAAGGGAAACTTTATTTTCCTTATTGGCCTTTAGAGAGTTGTGGGCTCAGTTCTCCCTGAGAAACTCTTTACTTGCGCATGTTCTCTTCATAGCACAATTGGCTTAGTGATGACAAGTGAGTTGCTAGGAGAGAAACTTGGAGGTTGCCATTCCTTGGTAGCTGCTCATCCTTCAGTAATCTGTAGTGAACTGGCGACCCCATTGAACACTAGCCTCAAGCTAACTTTCCTCTTGTATCATGCCACTGTTTGGCATGCAGCAGAATCCATGTAGCTTTATTCAGTGTGGTTCTTTAGCTCTAGGAAGCCTTCCAGGTCTCAGTAATGGTGGGTCTGCACGAGGAGGAGAAACGTCCTAGAAGGACGGCCTGTGTGTTTGGGCATTTCTCAGCAATGTATCGTTGGGAACAGCTAGATGCCGAGCCAGGGGCAGTGAAGGGCTTATTTGCTTAAAGCTGTAAATTGTGGCAAGTTGAAACAACGGAAGTATCTCCCTTCTAAAGCACCTTTAAGGTACAAAATAGAGAAAGAACGAGCAGGGTTAAGGCTCTGAGGACCCTGTTAAAATAAGGCTTGAAGGGAAACTTTATTTTCCTCTTTGGGATTTAGAGACTTGTGGGCTCCATTCCCCCTAACTCTTTAGTTGCACATATTCTCTTCATAGCACAATTGCCTTTGTGATGACAAGTGAGTTTCTAGGAATGAAATATGGAGGTTGCCATTCTTTCGTAGCTGATCATCCTTTGGTACTCTGTAATGAACTGGCGAGCCCATTGAACACTAGCTTCAAGCTAAAGTTCCCCTTGGTTCATGCCGCAGGTTGCAGGCTTCAGAATCCATGTAGCGTTATTCAGTGTGGTTCTTGAGCTCTCGGAAGCATTCCAGGTCTCTTAGTACAGGCGGGTCTGTACTAGGACGAGAAAACTACAGGCAGGATGGCCTGTGTGTTTGGTGAGTTGTGAGCAGTGCACCACTGGGAACAGCTAGATGCCGAGTCATGGGAAGTGATTGGCTTCTTTTCTTACACTCCAAAAAGTAGTCAGTTGAAACAACTCAAGTATCTCCCTTCTAAAGCACCTTGGAAGTACAACGTAGAGAAAGAAACAGCAGAGACAAGGCTCTGTGGGCCCTTTTGTATATGAGGCTTGAAGGGAAACTTTATGTTCCTCATTGGGATTTAGAGAGTTTCGGGCTCAATTCTCCCTGAGAAACACTGTAGTTGCACATGTTCTCTTCATAGCAGAGTTGTCTTTGTGATGACAAGTGAGTTTCTAGGAAAGAAATATGGAGGTTGCCATTCTTTGGTAGCTGCTCATCCTTCCGTAATCGGTAGTGAATGGGCGACCCTAAAGAACACTAGCCTCAAGCTAACTTTCCTCTTGTATCATGCCGCAGGTTGCAGGCAGCAGACTCCATGTAGCGTTATTTATTGTGGTTCTTGAGCTCCAGGTAGCATTCCAGGTCTCTTAGGACTGGCGGGTCAACACTAGGATGAGCAATGTATTAGAAGGACGGCCGGTGTGTTTGGGCCTTTATGAGCAATGCAGCTTTGGAAGAGCTAGATGCCGAGTCACAGGCTGTGAAGGGCTTCTTTGCTTAAACCTCTTCATTTTTGCAAGTTGAAAGAACTCATGTATCTCCCTTCTTAAGCACCTTGTGGGTACAAAGTAGAGAAAGAATCAGCAAGGTCAATGCTCTGCTGGCCCCTTTGAAGATAAGTCTTGAAGGGAAACTTCATTTTCCTCTTTGGCATTTAGAGAGTTGGGGGCTCAATTCTCCCTGAGAAACACTGTGTAGTTGCACGAGGTCTCTTCATAGCACAATTGCCTTTGTGACCACAAGTGAGTTTCTAGGAAAGAAACTCGGAGTTTGCCATTCTTTGCTGGTGCTCGTCCTTTGGTAATCTTCAGTGAATTGGTGACCCCGTTTGAGCACTAGCCTCAAGCTAACGTTCCTCTTCTATCATGCCACTTGTTGCCATGCAGCACAATCTCTGTAGCCTTATTCAGTGTGGTTCTGGAGCTCTAGGAAGCATTCCAGGTCTCTTAGTACTGGCGGATCTGCTCGACCTTGAGAAACGATACAAGAAGGATGGCCTGTGTGTTTGGGGAGTTGTGAGCAGTGCACCGTTGGGAACACCTAGATGCCGAGACATGGGAGGTGAAGGGGTTTTTTGTGAAACCTGTAGAATGTGGCAACTTGAAACAACTCAAGTATCTCCCTTCGAAAGCACGTTGGAGGTACTAAATAGAGGAAGAAGCATGAGAGTCAGGGCTCTGCGGGCCATTTTGAATATAAGGCTGAAGGGAAACTTTATTTTCCTTATTGGCCTTTAGAGAGTTGTGGGCTCAGTTCTCCCTGAGAAACTCTTTACTTGCGCATGTTCTCTTCATAGCACAATTGGCTTAGTGATGACAAGTGAGTTGCTAGGAGAGAAACTTGGAGGTTGCCATTCCTTGGTAGCTGCTCATCCTTCAGTAATCTGTAGTGAACTGGCGACCCCATTGAACACTAGCCTCAAGCTAACTTTCCTCTTGTATCATGCCACTGTTTGGCATGCAGCAGAATCCATGTAGCTTTATTCAGTGTGGTTCTTTAGCTCTAGGAAGCCTTCCAGGTCTCAGTAATGGTGGGTCTGCACGAGGAGGAGAAACGTCCTAGAAGGACGGCCTGTGTGTTTGGGCATTTCTCAGCAATGTATCGTTGGGAACAGCTAGATGCCGAGCCAGGGGCAGTGAAGGGCTTATTTGCTTAAAGCTGTAAATTGTGGCAAGTTGAAACAACGGAAGTATCTCCCTTCTAAAGCACCTTTAAGGTACAAAATAGAGAAAGAACGAGCAGGGTTAAGGCTCTGAGGACCCTGTTAAAATAAGGCTTGAAGGGAAACTTTATTTTCCTCTTTGGGATTTAGAGACTTGTGGGCTCCATTCCCCCTAACTCTTTAGTTGCACATATTCTCTTCATAGCACAATTGCCTTTGTGATGACAAGTGAGTTTCTAGGAATGAAATATGGAGGTTGCCATTCTTTCGTAGCTGATCATCCTTTGGTACTCTGTAATGAACTGGCGAGCCCATTGAACACTAGCTTCAAGCTAAAGTTCCCCTTGGTTCATGCCGCAGGTTGCAGGCTTCAGAATCCATGTAGCGTTATTCAGTGTGGTTCTTGAGCTCTCGGAAGCATTCCAGGTCTCTTAGTACAGGCGGGTCTGTACTAGGACGAGAAAACTACAGGCAGGATGGCCTGTGTGTTTGGTGAGTTGTGAGCAGTGCACCACTGGGAACAGCTAGATGCCGAGTCATGGGAAGTGATTGGCTTCTTTTCTTACACTCCAAAAAGTAGTCAGTTGAAACAACTCAAGTATCTCCCTTCTAAAGCACCTTGGAAGTACAACGTAGAGAAAGAAACAGCAGAGACAAGGCTCTGTGGGCCCTTTTGTATATGAGGCTTGAAGGGAAACTTTATGTTCCTCATTGGGATTTAGAGAGTTTCGGGCTCAATTCTCCCTGAGAAACACTGTAGTTGCACATGTTCTCTTCATAGCAGAGTTGTCTTTGTGATGACAAGTGAGTTTCTAGGAAAGAAATATGGAGGTTGCCATTCTTTGGTAGCTGCTCATCCTTCCGTAATCGGTAGTGAATGGGCGACCCTAAAGAACACTAGCCTCAAGCTAACTTTCCTCTTGTATCATGCCGCAGGTTGCAGGCAGCAGACTCCATGTAGCGTTATTTATTGTGGTTCTTGAGCTCCAGGTAGCATTCCAGGTCTCTTAGGACTGGCGGGTCAACACTAGGATGAGCAATGTATTAGAAGGACGGCCGGTGTGTTTGGGCCTTTATGAGCAATGCAGCTTTGGAAGAGCTAGATGCCGAGTCACAGGCTGTGAAGGGCTTCTTTGCTTAAACCTCTTCATTTTTGCAAGTTGAAAGAACTCATGTATCTCCCTTCTTAAGCACCTTGTGGGTACAAAGTAGAGAAAGAATCAGCAAGGTCAATGCTCTGCTGGCCCCTTTGAAGATAAGTCTTGAAGGGAAACTTCATTTTCCTCTTTGGCATTTAGAGAGTTGGGGGCTCAATTCTCCCTGAGAAACACTGTGTAGTTGCACGAGGTCTCTTCATAGCACAATTGCTTTTGTGACCACAAGTGAGTTTCTAGGAAAGAAACTCGGAGTTTGCCATTCTTTGCTGGTGCTCGTCCTTTGGTAATCTTCAGTGAATTGGTGACCCCGTTTGAGCACTAGCCTCAAGCTAACGTTCCTCTTCTATCATGCCACTTGTTGCCATGCAGCACAATCTCTGTAGCCTTATTCAGTGTGGTTCTGGAGCTCTAGGAAGCATTCCAGGTCTCTTAGTACTGGCGGATCTGCTCGACCTTGAGAAACGATACAAGAAGGATGGCCTGTGTGTTTGGGGAGTTGTGAGCAGTGCACCGTTGGGAACACCTAGATGCCGAGACATGGGAGGTGAAGGGGTTTTTTGTGAAACCTGTAGAATGTGGCAACTTGAAACAACTCAAGTATCTCCCTTCGAAAGCACGTTGGAGGTACTAAATAGAGGAAGAAGCATGAGAGTCAGGGCTCTGCGGGCCATTTTGAATATAAGGCTGAAGGGAAACTTTATTTTCCTTATTGGCCTTTAGAGAGTTGTGGGCTCAGTTCTCCCTGAGAAACTCTTTACTTGCGCATGTTCTCTTCATAGCACAATTGGCTTAGTGATGACAAGTGAGTTGCTAGGAGAGAAACTTGGAGGTTGCCATTCCTTGGTAGCTGCTCATCCTTCAGTAATCTGTAGTGAACTGGCGACCCCATTGAACACTAGCCTCAAGCTAACTTTCCTCTTGTATCATGCCACTGTTTGGCATGCAGCAGAATCCATGTAGCTTTATTCAGTGTGGTTCTTTAGCTCTAGGAAGCCTTCCAGGTCTCAGTAATGGTGGGTCTGCACGAGGAGGAGAAACGTCCTAGAAGGACGGCCTGTGTGTTTGGGCATTTCTCAGCAATGTATCGTTGGGAACAGCTAGATGCCGAGCCAGGGGCAGTGAAGGGCTTATTTGCTTAAAGCTGTAAATTGTGGCAAGTTGAAACAACGGAAGTATCTCCCTTCTAAAGCACCTTTAAGGTACAAAATAGAGAAAGAACGAGCAGGGTTAAGGCTCTGAGGACCCTGTTAAAATAAGGCTTGAAGGGAAACTTTATTTTCCTCTTTGGGATTTAGAGACTTGTGGGCTCCATTCCCCCTAACTCTTTAGTTGCACATATTCTCTTCATAGCACAATTGCCTTTGTGATGACAAGTGAGTTTCTAGGAATGAAATATGGAGGTTGCCATTCTTTCGTAGCTGATCATCCTTTGGTACTCTGTAATGAACTGGCGAGCCCATTGAACACTAGCTTCAAGCTAAAGTTCCCCTTGGTTCATGCCGCAGGTTGCAGGCTTCAGAATCCATGTAGCGTTATTCAGTGTGGTTCTTGAGCTCTCGGAAGCATTCCAGGTCTCTTAGTACAGGCGGGTCTGTACTAGGACGAGAAAACTACAGGCAGGATGGCCTGTGTGTTTGGTGAGTTGTGAGCAGTGCACCACTGGGAACAGCTAGATGCCGAGTCATGGGAAGTGATTGGCTTCTTTTCTTACACTCCAAAAAGTAGTCAGTTGAAACAACTCAAGTATCTCCCTTCTAAAGCACCTTGGAAGTACAACGTAGAGAAAGAAACAGCAGAGACAAGGCTCTGTGGGCCCTTTTGTATATGAGGCTTGAAGGGAAACTTTATGTTCCTCATTGGGATTTAGAGAGTTTCGGGCTCAATTCTCCCTGAGAAACACTGTAGTTGCACATGTTCTCTTCATAGCAGAGTTGTCTTTGTGATGACAAGTGAGTTTCTAGGAAAGAAATATGGAGGTTGCCATTCTTTGGTAGCTGCTCATCCTTCCGTAATCGGTAGTGAATGGGCGACCCTAAAGAACACTAGCCTCAAGCTAACTTTCCTCTTGTATCATGCCGCAGGTTGCAGGCAGCAGACTCCATGTAGCGTTATTTATTGTGGTTCTTGAGCTCCAGGTAGCATTCCAGGTCTCTTAGGACTGGCGGGTCAACACTAGGATGAGCAATGTATTAGAAGGACGGCCGGTGTGTTTGGGCCTTTATGAGCAATGCAGCTTTGGAAGAGCTAGATGCCGAGTCACAGGCTGTGAAGGGCTTCTTTGCTTAAACCTCTTCATTTTTGCAAGTTGAAAGAACTCATGTATCTCCCTTCTTAAGCACCTTGTGGGTACAAAGTAGAGAAAGAATCAGCAAGGTCAATGCTCTGCTGGCCCCTTTGAAGATAAGTCTTGAAGGGAAACTTCATTTTCCTCTTTGGCATTTAGAGAGTTGGGGGCTCAATTCTCCCTGAGAAACACTGTGTAGTTGCACGAGGTCTCTTCATAGCACAATTGCCTTTGTGACCACAAGTGAGTTTCTAGGAAAGAAACTCGGAGTTTGCCATTCTTTGCTGGTGCTCGTCCTTTGGTAATCTTCAGTGAATTGGTGACCCCGTTTGAGCACTAGCCTCAAGCTAACGTTCCTCTTCTATCATGCCACTTGTTGCCATGCAGCACAATCTCTGTAGCCTTATTCAGTGTGGTTCTGGAGCTCTAGGAAGCATTCCAGGTCTCTTAGTACTGGCGGATCTGCTCGACCTTGAGAAACGATACAAGAAGGATGGCCTGTGTGTTTGGGGAGTTGTGAGCAGTGCACCGTTGGGAACACCTAGATGCCGAGACATGGGAGGTGAAGGGGTTTTTTGTGAAACCTGTAGAATGTGGCAACTTGAAACAACTCAAGTATCTCCCTTCGAAAGCACGTTGGAGGTACTAAATAGAGGAAGAAGCATGAGAGTCAGGGCTCTGCGGGCCATTTTGAATATAAGGCTGAAGGGAAACTTTATTTTCCTTATTGGCCTTTAGAGAGTTGTGGGCTCAGTTCTCCCTGAGAAACTCTTTACTTGCGCATGTTCTCTTCATAGCACAATTGGCTTAGTGATGACAAGTGAGTTGCTAGGAGAGAAACTTGGAGGTTGCCATTCCTTGGTAGCTGCTCATCCTTCAGTAATCTGTAGTGAACTGGCGACCCCATTGAACACTAGCCTCAAGCTAACTTTCCTCTTGTATCATGCCACTGTTTGGCATGCAGCAGAATCCATGTAGCTTTATTCAGTGTGGTTCTTTAGCTCTAGGAAGCCTTCCAGGTCTCAGTAATGGTGGGTCTGCACGAGGAGGAGAAACGTCCTAGAAGGACGGCCTGTGTGTTTGGGCATTTCTCAGCAATGTATCGTTGGGAACAGCTAGATGCCGAGCCAGGGGCAGTGAAGGGCTTATTTGCTTAAAGCTGTAAATTGTGGCAAGTTGAAACAACGGAAGTATCTCCCTTCTAAAGCACCTTTAAGGTACAAAATAGAGAAAGAACGAGCAGGGTTAAGGCTCTGAGGACCCTGTTAAAATAAGGCTTGAAGGGAAACTTTATTTTCCTCTTTGGGATTTAGAGACTTGTGGGCTCCATTCCCCCTAACTCTTTAGTTGCACATATTCTCTTCATAGCACAATTGCCTTTGTGATGACAAGTGAGTTTCTAGGAATGAAATATGGAGGTTGCCATTCTTTCGTAGCTGATCATCCTTTGGTACTCTGTAATGAACTGGCGAGCCCATTGAACACTAGCTTCAAGCTAAAGTTCCCCTTGGTTCATGCCGCAGGTTGCAGGCTTCAGAATCCATGTAGCGTTATTCAGTGTGGTTCTTGAGCTCTCGGAAGCATTCCAGGTCTCTTAGTACAGGCGGGTCTGTACTAGGACGAGAAAACTACAGGCAGGATGGCCTGTGTGTTTGGTGAGTTGTGAGCAGTGCACCACTGGGAACAGCTAGATGCCGAGTCATGGGAAGTGATTGGCTTCTTTTCTTACACTCCAAAAAGTAGTCAGTTGAAACAACTCAAGTATCTCCCTTCTAAAGCACCTTGGAAGTACAACGTAGAGAAAGAAACAGCAGAGACAAGGCTCTGTGGGCCCTTTTGTATATGAGGCTTGAAGGGAAACTTTATGTTCCTCATTGGGATTTAGAGAGTTTCGGGCTCAATTCTCCCTGAGAAACACTGTAGTTGCACATGTTCTCTTCATAGCAGAGTTGTCTTTGTGATGACAAGTGAGTTTCTAGGAAAGACATATGGAGGTTGCCATTCTTTGGTAGCTGCTCATCCTTCCGTAATCGGTAGTGAATGGGCGACCCTAAAGAACACTAGCCTCAAGCTAACTTTCCTCTTGTATCATGCCGCAGGTTGCAGGCAGCAGACTCCATGTAGCGTTATTTATTGTGGTTCTTGAGCTCCAGGTAGCATTCCAGGTCTCTTAGGACTGGCGGGTCAACACTAGGATGAGCAATGTATTAGAAGGACGGCCGGTGTGTTTGGGCCTTTATGAGCAATGCAGCTTTGGAAGAGCTAGATGCCGAGTCACAGGCTGTGAAGGGCTTCTTTGCTTAAACCTCTTCATTTTTGCAAGTTGAAAGAACTCATGTATCTCCCTTCTTAAGCACCTTGTGGGTACAAAGTAGAGAAAGAATCAGCAAGGTCAATGCTCTGCTGGCCCCTTTGAAGATAAGTCTTGAAGGGAAACTTCATTTTCCTCTTTGGCATTTAGAGAGTTGGGGGCTCAATTCTCCCTGAGAAACACTGTGTAGTTGCACGAGGTCTCTTCATAGCACAATTGCCTTTGTGACCACAAGTGAGTTTCTAGGAAAGAAACTCGGAGTTTGCCATTCTTTGCTGGTGCTCGTCCTTTGGTAATCTTCAGTGAATTGGTGACCCCGTTTGAGCACTAGCCTCAAGCTAACGTTCCTCTTCTATCATGCCACTTGTTGCCATGCAGCACAATCTCTGTAGCCTTATTCAGTGTGGTTCTGGAGCTCTAGGAAGCATTCCAGGTCTCTTAGTACTGGCGGATCTGCTCGACCTTGAGAAACGATACAAGAAGGATGGCCTGTGTGTTTGGGGAGTTGTGAGCAGTGCACCGTTGGGAACACCTAGATGCCGAGACATGGGAGGTGAAGGGGTTTTTTGTGAAACCTGTAGAATGTGGCAACTTGAAACAACTCAAGTATCTCCCTTCGAAAGCACGTTGGAGGTACTAAATAGAGGAAGAAGCATGAGAGTCAGGGCTCTGCGGGCCATTTTGAATATAAGGCTGAAGGGAAACTTTATTTTCCTTATTGGCCTTTAGAGAGTTGTGGGCTCAGTTCTCCCTGAGAAACTCTTTACTTGCGCATGTTCTCTTCATAGCACAATTGGCTTAGTGATGACAAGTGAGTTGCTAGGAGAGAAACTTGGAGGTTGCCATTCCTTGGTAGCTGCTCATCCTTCAGTAATCTGTAGTGAACTGGCGACCCCATTGAACACTAGCCTCAAGCTAACTTTCCTCTTGTATCATGCCACTGTTTGGCATGCAGCAGAATCCATGTAGCTTTATTCAGTGTGGTTCTTTAGCTCTAGGAAGCCTTCCAGGTCTCAGTAATGGTGGGTCTGCACGAGGAGGAGAAACGTCCTAGAAGGACGGCCTGTGTGTTTGGGCATTTCTCAGCAATGTATCGTTGGGAACAGCTAGATGCCGAGCCAGGGGCAGTGAAGGGCTTATTTGCTTAAAGCTGTAAATTGTGGCAAGTTGAAACAACGGAAGTATCTCCCTTCTAAAGCACCTTTAAGGTACAAAATAGAGAAAGAACGAGCAGGGTTAAGGCTCTGAGGACCCTGTTAAAATAAGGCTTGAAGGGAAACTTTATTTTCCTCTTTGGGATTTAGAGACTTGTGGGCTCCATTCCCCCTAACTCTTTAGTTGCACATATTCTCTTCATAGCACAATTGCCTTTGTGATGACAAGTGAGTTTCTAGGAATGAAATATGGAGGTTGCCATTCTTTCGTAGCTGATCATCCTTTGGTACTCTGTAATGAACTGGCGAGCCCATTGAACACTAGCTTCAAGCTAAAGTTCCCCTTGGTTCATGCCGCAGGTTGCAGGCTTCAGAATCCATGTAGCGTTATTCAGTGTGGTTCTTGAGCTCTCGGAAGCATTCCAGGTCTCTTAGTACAGGCGGGTCTGTACTAGGACGAGAAAACTACAGGCAGGATGGCCTGTGTGTTTGGTGAGTTGTGAGCAGTGCACCACTGGGAACAGCTAGATGCCGAGTCATGGGAAGTGATTGGCTTCTTTTCTTACACTCCAAAAAGTAGTCAGTTGAAACAACTCAAGTATCTCCCTTCTAAAGCACCTTGGAAGTACAACGTAGAGAAAGAAACAGCAGAGACAAGGCTCTGTGGGCCCTTTTGTATATGAGGCTTGAAGGGAAACTTTATGTTCCTCATTGGGATTTAGAGAGTTTCGGGCTCAATTCTCCCTGAGAAACACTGTAGTTGCACATGTTCTCTTCATAGCAGAGTTGTCTTTGTGATGACAAGTGAGTTTCTAGGAAAGACATATGGAGGTTGCCATTCTTTGGTAGCTGCTCATCCTTCCGTAATCGGTAGTGAATGGGCGACCCTAAAGAACACTAGCCTCAAGCTAACTTTCCTCTTGTATCATGCCGCAGGTTGCAGGCAGCAGACTCCATGTAGCGTTATTTATTGTGGTTCTTGAGCTCCAGGTAGCATTCCAGGTCTCTTAGGACTGGCGGGTCAACACTAGGATGAGCAATGTATTAGAAGGACGGCCGGTGTGTTTGGGCCTTTATGAGCAATGCAGCTTTGGAAGAGCTAGATGCCGAGTCACAGGCTGTGAAGGGCTTCTTTGCTTAAACCTCTTCATTTTTGCAAGTTGAAAGAACTCATGTATCTCCCTTCTTAAGCACCTTGTGGGTACAAAGTAGAGAAAGAATCAGCAAGGTCAATGCTCTGCTGGCCCCTTTGAAGATAAGTCTTGAAGGGAAACTTCATTTTCCTCTTTGGCATTTAGAGAGTTGGGGGCTCAATTCTCCCTGAGAAACACTGTGTAGTTGCACGAGGTCTCTTCATAGCACAATTGCCTTTGTGACCACAAGTGAGTTTCTAGGAAAGAAACTCGGAGTTTGCCATTCTTTGCTGGTGCTCGTCCTTTGGTAATCTTCAGTGAATTGGTGACCCCGTTTGAGCACTAGCCTCAAGCTAACGTTCCTCTTCTATCATGCCACTTGTTGCCATGCAGCACAATCTCTGTAGCCTTATTCAGTGTGGTTCTGGAGCTCTAGGAAGCATTCCAGGTCTCTTAGTACTGGCGGATCTGCTCGACCTTGAGAAACGATACAAGAAGGATGGCCTGTGTGTTTGGGGAGTTGTGAGCAGTGCACCGTTGGGAACACCTAGATGCCGAGACATGGGAGGTGAAGGGGTTTTTTGTGAAACCTGTAGAATGTGGCAACTTGAAACAACTCAAGTATCTCCCTTCGAAAGCACGTTGGAGGTACTAAATAGAGGAAGAAGCATGAGAGTCAGGGCTCTGCGGGCCATTTTGAATATAAGGCTGAAGGGAAACTTTATTTTCCTTATTGGCCTTTAGAGAGTTGTGGGCTCAGTTCTCCCTGAGAAACTCTTTACTTGCGCATGTTCTCTTCATAGCACAATTGGCTTAGTGATGACAAGTGAGTTGCTAGGAGAGAAACTTGGAGGTTGCCATTCCTTGGTAGCTGCTCATCCTTCAGTAATCTGTAGTGAACTGGCGACCCCATTGAACACTAGCCTCAAGCTAACTTTCCTCTTGTATCATGCCACTGTTTGGCATGCAGCAGAATCCATGTAGCTTTATTCAGTGTGGTTCTTTAGCTCTAGGAAGCCTTCCAGGTCTCAGTAATGGTGGGTCTGCACGAGGAGGAGAAACGTCCTAGAAGGACGGCCTGTGTGTTTGGGCATTTCTCAGCAATGTATCGTTGGGAACAGCTAGATGCCGAGCCAGGGGCAGTGAAGGGCTTATTTGCTTAAAGCTGTAAATTGTGGCAAGTTGAAACAACGGAAGTATCTCCCTTCTAAAGCACCTTTAAGGTACAAAATAGAGAAAGAACGAGCAGGGTTAAGGCTCTGAGGACCCTGTTAAAATAAGGCTTGAAGGGAAACTTTATTTTCCTCTTTGGGATTTAGAGACTTGTGGGCTCCATTCCCCCTAACTCTTTAGTTGCACATATTCTCTTCATAGCACAATTGCCTTTGTGATGACAAGTGAGTTTCTAGGAATGAAATATGGAGGTTGCCATTCTTTCGTAGCTGATCATCCTTTGGTACTCTGTAATGAACTGGCGAGCCCATTGAACACTAGCTTCAAGCTAAAGTTCCCCTTGGTTCATGCCGCAGGTTGCAGGCTTCAGAATCCATGTAGCGTTATTCAGTGTGGTTCTTGAGCTCTCGGAAGCATTCCAGGTCTCTTAGTACAGGCGGGTCTGTACTAGGACGAGAAAACTACAGGCAGGATGGCCTGTGTGTTTGGTGAGTTGTGAGCAGTGCACCACTGGGAACAGCTAGATGCCGAGTCATGGGAAGTGATTGGCTTCTTTTCTTACACTCCAAAAAGTAGTCAGTTGAAACAACTCAAGTATCTCCCTTCTAAAGCACCTTGGAAGTACAACGTAGAGAAAGAAACAGCAGAGACAAGGCTCTGTGGGCCCTTTTGTATATGAGGCTTGAAGGGAAACTTTATGTTCCTCATTGGGATTTAGAGAGTTTCGGGCTCAATTCTCCCTGAGAAACACTGTAGTTGCACATGTTCTCTTCATAGCAGAGTTGTCTTTGTGATGACAAGTGAGTTTCTAGGAAAGACATATGGAGGTTGCCATTCTTTGGTAGCTGCTCATCCTTCCGTAATCGGTAGTGAATGGGCGACCCTAAAGAACACTAGCCTCAAGCTAACTTTCCTCTTGTATCATGCCGCAGGTTGCAGGCAGCAGACTCCATGTAGCGTTATTTATTGTGGTTCTTGAGCTCCAGGTAGCATTCCAGGTCTCTTAGGACTGGCGGGTCAACACTAGGATGAGCAATGTATTAGAAGGACGGCCGGTGTGTTTGGGCCTTTATGAGCAATGCAGCTTTGGAAGAGCTAGATGCCGAGTCACAGGCTGTGAAGGGCTTCTTTGCTTAAACCTCTTCATTTTTGCAAGTTGAAAGAACTCATGTATCTCCCTTCTTAAGCACCTTGTGGGTACAAAGTAGAGAAAGAATCAGCAAGGTCAATGCTCTGCTGGCCCCTTTGAAGATAAGTCTTGAAGGGAAACTTCATTTTCCTCTTTGGCATTTAGAGAGTTGGGGGCTCAATTCTCCCTGAGAAACACTGTGTAGTTGCACGAGGTCTCTTCATAGCACAATTGCCTTTGTGACCACAAGTGAGTTTCTAGGAAAGAAACTCGGAGTTTGCCATTCTTTGCTGGTGCTCGTCCTTTGGTAATCTTCAGTGAATTGGTGACCCCGTTTGAGCACTAGCCTCAAGCTAACGTTCCTCTTCTATCATGCCACTTGTTGCCATGCAGCACAATCTCTGTAGCCTTATTCAGTGTGGTTCTGGAGCTCTAGGAAGCATTCCAGGTCTCTTAGTACTGGCGGATCTGCTCGACCTTGAGAAACGATACAAGAAGGATGGCCTGTGTGTTTGGGGAGTTGTGAGCAGTGCACCGTTGGGAACACCTAGATGCCGAGACATGGGAGGTGAAGGGGTTTTTTGTGAAACCTGTAGAATGTGGCAACTTGAAACAACTCAAGTATCTCCCTTCGAAAGCACGTTGGAGGTACTAAATAGAGGAAGAAGCATGAGAGTCAGGGCTCTGCGGGCCATTTTGAATATAAGGCTGAAGGGAAACTTTATTTTCCTTATTGGCCTTTAGAGAGTTGTGGGCTCAGTTCTCCCTGAGAAACTCTTTACTTGCGCATGTTCTCTTCATAGCACAATTGGCTTAGTGATGACAAGTGAGTTGCTAGGAGAGAAACTTGGAGGTTGCCATTCCTTGGTAGCTGCTCATCCTTCAGTAATCTGTAGTGAACTGGCGACCCCATTGAACACTAGCCTCAAGCTAACTTTCCTCTTGTATCATGCCACTGTTTGGCATGCAGCAGAATCCATGTAGCTTTATTCAGTGTGGTTCTTTAGCTCTAGGAAGCCTTCCAGGTCTCAGTAATGGTGGGTCTGCACGAGGAGGAGAAACGTCCTAGAAGGACGGCCTGTGTGTTTGGGCATTTCTCAGCAATGTATCGTTGGGAACAGCTAGATGCCGAGCCAGGGGCAGTGAAGGGCTTATTTGCTTAAAGCTGTAAATTGTGGCAAGTTGAAACAACGGAAGTATCTCCCTTCTAAAGCACCTTTAAGGTACAAAATAGAGAAAGAACGAGCAGGGTTAAGGCTCTGAGGACCCTGTTAAAATAAGGCTTGAAGGGAAACTTTATTTTCCTCTTTGGGATTTAGAGACTTGTGGGCTCCATTCCCCCTAACTCTTTAGTTGCACATATTCTCTTCATAGCACAATTGCCTTTGTGATGACAAGTGAGTTTCTAGGAATGAAATATGGAGGTTGCCATTCTTTCGTAGCTGATCATCCTTTGGTACTCTGTAATGAACTGGCGAGCCCATTGAACACTAGCTTCAAGCTAAAGTTCCCCTTGGTTCATGCCGCAGGTTGCAGGCTTCAGAATCCATGTAGCGTTATTCAGTGTGGTTCTTGAGCTCTCGGAAGCATTCCAGGTCTCTTAGTACAGGCGGGTCTGTACTAGGACGAGAAAACTACAGGCAGGATGGCCTGTGTGTTTGGTGAGTTGTGAGCAGTGCACCACTGGGAACAGCTAGATGCCGAGTCATGGGAAGTGATTGGCTTCTTTTCTTACACTCCAAAAAGTAGTCAGTTGAAACAACTCAAGTATCTCCCTTCTAAAGCACCTTGGAAGTACAACGTAGAGAAAGAAACAGCAGAGACAAGGCTCTGTGGGCCCTTTTGTATATGAGGCTTGAAGGGAAACTTTATGTTCCTCATTGGGATTTAGAGAGTTTCGGGCTCAATTCTCCCTGAGAAACACTGTAGTTGCACATGTTCTCTTCATAGCAGAGTTGTCTTTGTGATGACAAGTGAGTTTCTAGGAAAGACATATGGAGGTTGCCATTCTTTGGTAGCTGCTCATCCTTCCGTAATCGGTAGTGAATGGGCGACCCTAAAGAACACTAGCCTCAAGCTAACTTTCCTCTTGTATCATGCCGCAGGTTGCAGGCAGCAGACTCCATGTAGCGTTATTTATTGTGGTTCTTGAGCTCCAGGTAGCATTCCAGGTCTCTTAGGACTGGCGGGTCAACACTAGGATGAGCAATGTATTAGAAGGACGGCCGGTGTGTTTGGGCCTTTATGAGCAATGCAGCTTTGGAAGAGCTAGATGCCGAGTCACAGGCTGTGAAGGGCTTCTTTGCTTAAACCTCTTCATTTTTGCAAGTTGAAAGAACTCATGTATCTCCCTTCTTAAGCACCTTGTGGGTACAAAGTAGAGAAAGAATCAGCAAGGTCAATGCTCTGCTGGCCCCTTTGAAGATAAGTCTTGAAGGGAAACTTCATTTTCCTCTTTGGCATTTAGAGAGTTGGGGGCTCAATTCTCCCTGAGAAACACTGTGTAGTTGCACGAGGTCTCTTCATAGCACAATTGCCTTTGTGACCACAAGTGAGTTTCTAGGAAAGAAACTCGGAGTTTGCCATTCTTTGCTGGTGCTCGTCCTTTGGTAATCTTCAGTGAATTGGTGACCCCGTTTGAGCACTAGCCTCAAGCTAACGTTCCTCTTCTATCATGCCACTTGTTGCCATGCAGCACAATCTCTGTAGCCTTATTCAGTGTGGTTCTGGAGCTCTAGGAAGCATTCCAGGTCTCTTAGTACTGGCGGATCTGCTCGACCTTGAGAAACGATACAAGAAGGATGGCCTGTGTGTTTGGGGAGTTGTGAGCAGTGCACCGTTGGGAACACCTAGATGCCGAGACATGGGAGGTGAAGGGGTTTTTTGTGAAACCTGTAGAATGTGGCAACTTGAAACAACTCAAGTATCTCCCTTCGAAAGCACGTTGGAGGTACTAAATAGAGGAAGAAGCATGAGAGTCAGGGCTCTGCGGGCCATTCTGAATATAAGGCTGAAGGGAAACTTTATTTTCCTTATTGGCCTTTAGAGAGTTGTGGGCTCAGTTCTCCCTGAGAAACTCTTTACTTGCGCATGTTCTCTTCATAGCACAATTGGCTTAGTGATGACAAGTGAGTTGCTAGGAGAGAAACTTGGAGGTTGCCATTCCTTGGTAGCTGCTCATCCTTCAGTAATCTGTAGTGAACTGGCGACCCCATTGAACACTAGCCTCAAGCTAACTTTCCTCTTGTATCATGCCACTGTTTGGCATGCAGCAGAATCCATGTAGCTTTATTCAGTGTGGTTCTTTAGCTCTAGGAAGCCTTCCAGGTCTCAGTAATGGTGGGTCTGCACGAGGAGGAGAAACGTCCTAGAAGGACGGCCTGTGTGTTTGGGCATTTCTCAGCAATGTATCGTTGGGAACAGCTAGATGCCGAGCCAGGGGCAGTGAAGGGCTTATTTGCTTAAAGCTGTAAATTGTGGCAAGTTGAAACAACGGAAGTATCTCCCTTCTAAAGCACCTTTAAGGTACAAAATAGAGAAAGAACGAGCAGGGTTAAGGCTCTGAGGACCCTGTTAAAATAAGGCTTGAAGGGAAACTTTATTTTCCTCTTTGGGATTTAGAGACTTGTGGGCTCCATTCCCCCTAACTCTTTAGTTGCACATATTCTCTTCATAGCACAATTGCCTTTGTGATGACAAGTGAGTTTCTAGGAATGAAATATGGAGGTTGCCATTCTTTCGTAGCTGATCATCCTTTGGTACTCTGTAATGAACTGGCGAGCCCATTGAACACTAGCTTCAAGCTAAAGTTCCCCTTGGTTCATGCCGCAGGTTGCAGGCTTCAGAATCCATGTAGCGTTATTCAGTGTGGTTCTTGAGCTCTCGGAAGCATTCCAGGTCTCTTAGTACAGGCGGGTCTGTACTAGGACGAGAAAACTACAGGCAGGATGGCCTGTGTGTTTGGTGAGTTGTGAGCAGTGCACCACTGGGAACAGCTAGATGCCGAGTCATGGGAAGTGATTGGCTTCTTTTCTTACACTCCAAAAAGTAGTCAGTTGAAACAACTCAAGTATCTCCCTTCTAAAGCACCTTGGAAGTACAACGTAGAGAAAGAAACAGCAGAGACAAGGCTCTGTGGGCCCTTTTGTATATGAGGCTTGAAGGGAAACTTTATGTTCCTCATTGGGATTTAGAGAGTTTCGGGCTCAATTCTCCCTGAGAAACACTGTAGTTGCACATGTTCTCTTCATAGCAGAGTTGTCTTTGTGATGACAAGTGAGTTTCTAGGAAAGACATATGGAGGTTGCCATTCTTTGGTAGCTGCTCATCCTTCCGTAATCTGTAGTGAATGGGCGACCCTAAAGAACACTAGCCTCAAGCTAACTTTCCTCTTGTATCATGCCGCAGGTTGCAGGCAGCAGACTCCATGTAGCGTTATTTTTTGTGGTTCTTGAGCTCCAGGTAGCATTCCAGGTCTCTTAGGACTGGCGGGTCAACACTAGGATGAGCAATGTATTAGAAGGACGGCCGGTGTGTTTGGGCCTTTATGAGCAATGCAGCTTTGGAAGAGCTAGATGCCGAGTCACAGGCTGTGAAGGGCTTCTTTGCTTAAACCTCTTCATTTTTGCAAGTTGAAAGAACTCATGTATCTCCCTTCTTAAGCACCTTGTGGGTACAAAGTAGAGAAAGAATCAGCAAGGTCAATGCTCTGCTGGCCCCTTTGAAGATAAGTCTTGAAGGGAAACTTCATTTTCCTCTTTGGCATTTAGAGAGTTGGGGGCTCAATTCTCCCTGAGAAACACTGTGTAGTTGCACGAGGTCTCTTCATAGCACAATTGCCTTTGTGACCACAAGTGAGTTTCTAGGAAAGAAACTCGGAGTTTGCCATTCTTTGCTGGTGCTCGTCCTTTGGTAATCTTCAGTGAATTGGTGACCCCGTTTGAGCACTAGCCTCAAGCTAACGTTCCTCTTCTATCATGCCACTTGTTGCCATGCAGCACAATCTCTGTAGCCTTATTCAGTGTGCTTCTGGAGCTCTAGGAAGCATTCCAGGTCTCTTAGTACTGGCGGATCTGCTCGACCTTGAGAAACGATACAAGAAGGATGGCCTGTGTGTTTGGGGAGTTGTGAGCAGTGCACCGTTGGGAACACCTAGATGCCGAGACATGGGAGGTGAAGGGGTTTTTTGTGAAACCTGTAGAATGTGGCAACTTGAAACAACTCAAGTATCTCCCTTCGAAAGCACGTTGGAGGTACTAAATAGAGGAAGAAGCATGAGAGTCAGGGCTCTGCGGGCCATTTTGAATATAAGGCTGAAGGGAAACTTTATTTTCCTTATTGGCCTTTAGAGAGTTGTGGGCTCAGTTCTCCCTGAGAAACTCTTTACTTGCGCATGTTCTCTTCATAGCACAATTGGCTTAGTGATGACAAGTGAGTTGCTAGGAGAGAAACTTGGAGGTTGCCATTCCTTGGTAGCTGCTCATCCTTCAGTAATCTGTAGTGAACTGGCGACCCCATTGAACACTAGCCTCAAGCTAACTTTCCTCTTGTATCATGCCACTGTTTGGCATGCAGCAGAATCCATGTAGCTTTATTCAGTGTGGTTCTTTAGCTCTAGGAAGCCTTCCAGGTCTCAGTAATGGTGGGTCTGCACGAGGAGGAGAAACGTCCTAGAAGGACGGCCTGTGTGTTTGGGCATTTCTCAGCAATGTATCGTTGGGAACAGCTAGATGCCGAGCCAGGGGCAGTGAAGGGCTTATTTGCTTAAAGCTGTAAATTGTGGCAAGTTGAAACAACGGAAGTATCTCCCTTCTAAAGCACCTTTAAGTTACACAATAGAGAAAGAACGAGCAGGGTTAAGGCTCTGAGGACCCTGTTAAAATAAGGCTTGAAGGGAAACTTTATTTTCCTCTTTGGGATTTAGAGAGTTGTGGGCTCCATTCCCCCTAACTCTTTAGTTGCACATATTCTCTTCATAGCACAATTGCCTTTGTGATGACAAGTGAGTTTCTAGGAATGAAATATGGAGGTTGCCATTCTTTCGTAGCTGATCATCCTTTGGTACTCTGTAATGAACTGGCGAGCCCATTGAACACTAGCTTCAAGCTAAAGTTCCCCTTGGTTCATGCCGCAGGTTGCAGGCTTCAGAATCCATGTAGCGTTATTCAGTGTGGTTCTTGAGCTCTCGGAAGCATTCCAGGTCTCTTAGTACAGGCGGGTCTGTACTAGGACGAGAAAACTACAGGCAGGATGGCCTGTGTGTTTGGTGAGTTGTGAGCAGTGCACCACTGGGAACAGCTAGATGCCGAGTCATGGGAAGTGATTGGCTTCTTTTCTTACACTCCAAAAAGTAGTCAGTTGAAACAACTCAAGTATCTCCCTTCTAAAGCACCTTGGAAGTACAACGTAGAGAAAGAAACAGCAGAGACAAGGCTCTGTGGGCCCTTTTGTATATGAGGCTTGAAGGGAAACTTTATGTTCCTCATTGGGATTTAGAGAGTTTCGGGCTCAATTCTCCCTGAGAAACACTGTAGTTGCACATGTTCTCTTCATAGCAGAGTTGTCTTTGTGATGACAAGTGAGTTTCTAGGAAAGACATATGGAGGTTGCCATTCTTTGGTAGCTGCTCATCCTTCCGTAATCTGTAGTGAATGGGCGACCCTAAAGAACACTAGCCTCAAGCTAACTTTCCTCTTGTATCATGCCGCAGGTTGCAGGCAGCAGACTCCATGTAGCGTTATTTTTTGTGGTTCTTGAGCTCCAGGTAGCATTCCAGGTCTCTTAGGACTGGCGGGTCAACACTAGGATGAGCAATGTATTAGAAGGACGGCCGGTGTGTTTGGGCCTTTATGAGCAATGCAGCTTTGGAAGAGCTAGATGCCGAGTCACAGGCTGTGAAGGGCTTCTTTGCTTAAACCTCTTCATTTTTGCAAGTTGAAAGAACTCATGTATCTCCCTTCTTAAGCACCTTGTGGGTACAAAGTAGAGAAAGAATCAGCAAGGTCAATGCTCTGCTGGCCCCTTTGAAGATAAGTCTTGAAGGGAAACTTCATTTTCCTCTTTGGCATTTAGAGAGTTGGGGGCTCAATTCTCCCTGAGAAACACTGTGTAGTTGCACGAGGTCTCTTCATAGCACAATTGCCTTTGTGACCACAAGTGAGTTTCTAGGAAAGAAACTCGGAGTTTGCCATTCTTTGCTGGTGCTCGTCCTTTGGTAATCTTCAGTGAATTGGTGACCCCGTTTGAGCACTAGCCTCAAGCTAACGTTCCTCTTCTATCATGCCACTTGTTGCCATGCAGCACAATCTCTGTAGCCTTATTCAGTGTGCTTCTGGAGCTCTAGGAAGCATTCCAGGTCTCTTAGTACTGGCGGATCTGCTCGACCTTGAGAAACGATACAAGAAGGATGGCCTGTGTGTTTGGGGAGTTGTGAGCAGTGCACCGTTGGGAACACCTAGATGCCGAGACATGGGAGGTGAAGGGGTTTTTTGTGAAACCTGTAGAATGTGGCAACTTGAAACAACTCAAGTATCTCCCTTCGAAAGCACGTTGGAGGTACTAAATAGAGGAAGAAGCATGAGAGTCAGGGCTCTGCGGGCCATTTTGAATATAAGGCTGAAGGGAAACTTTATTTTCCTTATTGGCCTTTAGAGAGTTGTGGGCTCAGTTCTCCCTGAGAAACTCTTTACTTGCGCATGTTCTCTTCATAGCACAATTGGCTTAGTGATGACAAGTGAGTTGCTAGGAGAGAAACTTGGAGGTTGCCATTCCTTGGTAGCTGCTCATCCTTCAGTAATCTGTAGTGAACTGGCGACCCCATTGAACACTAGCCTCAAGCTAACTTTCCTCTTGTATCATGCCACTGTTTGGCATGCAGCAGAATCCATGTAGCTTTATTCAGTGTGGTTCTTTAGCTCTAGGAAGCCTTCCAGGTCTCAGTAATGGTGGGTCTGCACGAGGAGGAGAAACGTCCTAGAAGGACGGCCTGTGTGTTTGGGCATTTCTCAGCAATGTATCGTTGGGAACAGCTAGATGCCGAGCCAGGGGCAGTGAAGGGCTTATTTGCTTAAAGCTGTAAATTGTGGCAAGTTGAAACAACGGAAGTATCTCCCTTCTAAAGCACCTTTAAGGTACACAATAGAGAAAGAACGAGCAGGGTTAAGGCTCTGAGGACCCTGTTAAAATAAGGCTTGAAGGGAAACTTTATTTTCCTCTTTGGGATTTAGAGAGTTGTGGGCTCCATTCCCCCTAACTCTTTAGTTGCACATATTCTCTTCATAGCACAATTGCCTTTGTGATGACAAGTGAGTTTCTAGGAATGAAATATGGAGGTTGCCATTCTTTCGTAGCTGATCATCCTTTGGTACTCTGTAATGAACTGGCGAGCCCATTGAACACTAGCTTCAAGCTAAAGTTCCCCTTGGTTCATGCCGCAGGTTGCAGGCTTCAGAATCCATGTAGCGTTATTCAGTGTGGTTCTTGAGCTCTCGGAAGCATTCCAGGTCTCTTAGTACAGGCGGGTCTGTACTAGGACGAGAAAACTACAGGCAGGATGGCCTGTGTGTTTGGTGAGTTGTGAGCAGTGCACCACTGGGAACAGCTAGATGCCGAGTCATGGGAAGTGATTGGCTTCTTTTCTTACACTCCAAAAAGTAGTCAGTTGAAACAACTCAAGTATCTCCCTTCTAAAGCACCTTGGAAGTACAACGTAGAGAAAGAAACAGCAGAGACAAGGCTCTGTGGGCCCTTTTGTATATGAGGCTTGAAGGGAAACTTTATGTTCCTCATTGGGATTTAGAGAGTTTCGGGCTCAATTCTCCCTGAGAAACACTGTAGTTGCACATGTTCTCTTCATAGCAGAGTTGTCTTTGTGATGACAAGTGAGTTTCTAGGAAAGAAATATGGAGGTTGCCATTCTTTGGTAGCTGCTCATCCTTCCGTAATCGGTAGTGAATGGGCGACCCTAAAGAACACTAGCCTCAAGCTAACTTTCCTCTTGTATCATGCCGCAGGTTGCAGGCAGCAGACTCCATGTAGCGTTATTTATTGTGGTTCTTGAGCTCCAGGTAGCATTCCAGGTCTCTTAGGACTGGCGGGTCAACACTAGGATGAGCAATGTATTAGAAGGACGGCCGGTGTGTTTGGGCCTTTATGAGCAATGCAGCTTTGGAAGAGCTAGATGCCGAGTCACAGGCTGTGAAGGGCTTCTTTGCTTAAACCTCTTCATTTTTGCAAGTTGAAAGAACTCATGTATCTCCCTTCTTAAGCACCTTGTGGGTACAAAGTAGAGAAAGAATCAGCAAGGTCAATGCTCTGCTGGCCCCTTTGAAGATAAGTCTTGAAGGGAAACTTCATTTTCCTCTTTGGCATTTAGAGAGTTGGGGGCTCAATTCTCCCTGAGAAACACTGTGTAGTTGCACGAGGTCTCTTCATAGCACAATTGCCTTTGTGACCACAAGTGAGTTTCTAGGAAAGAAACTCGGAGTTTGCCATTCTTTGCTGGTGCTCGTCCTTTGGTAATCTTCAGTGAATTGGTGACCCCGTTTGAGCACTAGCCTCAAGCTAACGTTCCTCTTCTATCATGCCACTTGTTGCCATGCAGCACAATCTCTGTAGCCTTATTCAGTGTGGTTCTGGAGCTCTAGGAAGCATTCCAGGTCTCTTAGTACTGGCGGATCTGCTCGACCTTGAGAAACGATACAAGAAGGATGGCCTGTGTGTTTGGGGAGTTGTGAGCAGTGCACCGTTGGGAACACCTAGATGCCGAGACATGGGAGGTGAAGGGGTTTTTTGTGAAACCTGTAGAATGTGGCAACTTGAAACAACTCAAGTATCTCCCTTCGAAAGCACGTTGGAGGTACTAAATAGAGGAAGAAGCATGAGAGTCAGGGCTCTGCGGGCCATTTTGAATATAAGGCTGAAGGGAAACTTTATTTTCCTTATTGGCCTTTAGAGAGTTGTGGGCTCAGTTCTCCCTGAGAAACTCTTTACTTGCGCATGTTCTCTTCATAGCACAATTGGCTTAGTGATGACAAGTGAGTTGCTAGGAGAGAAACTTGGAGGTTGCCATTCCTTGGTAGCTGCTCATCCTTCAGTAATCTGTAGTGAACTGGCGACCCCATTGAACACTAGCCTCAAGCTAACTTTCCTCTTGTATCATGCCACTGTTTGGCATGCAGCAGAATCCATGTAGCTTTATTCAGTGTGGTTCTTTAGCTCTAGGAAGCCTTCCAGGTCTCAGTAATGGTGGGTCTGCACGAGGAGGAGAAACGTCCTAGAAGGACGGCCTGTGTGTTTGGGCATTTCTCAGCAATGTATCGTTGGGAACAGCTAGATGCCGAGCCAGGGGCAGTGAAGGGCTTATTTGCTTAAAGCTGTAAATTGTGGCAAGTTGAAACAACGGAAGTATCTCCCTTCTAAAGCACCTTTAAGTTACACAATAGAGAAAGAACGAGCAGGGTTAAGGCTCTGAGGACCCTGTTAAAATAAGGCTTGAAGGGAAACTTTATTTTCCTCTTTGGGATTTAGAGAGTTGTGGGCTCCATTCCCCCTAACTCTTTAGTTGCACATATTCTCTTCATAGCACAATTGCCTTTGTGATGACAAGTGAGTTTCTAGGAATGAAATATGGAGGTTGCCATTCTTTCGTAGCTGATCATCCTTTGGTACTCTGTAATGAACTGGCGAGCCCATTGAACACTAGCTTCAAGCTAAAGTTCCCCTTGGTTCATGCCGCAGGTTGCAGGCTTCAGAATCCATGTAGCGTTATTCAGTGTGGTTCTTGAGCTCTCGGAAGCATTCCAGGTCTCTTAGTACAGGCGGGTCTGTACTAGGACGAGAAAACTACAGGCAGGATGGCCTGTGTGTTTGGTGAGTTGTGAGCAGTGCACCACTGGGAACAGCTAGATGCCGAGTCATGGGAAGTGATTGGCTTCTTTTCTTACACTCCAAAAAGTAGTCAGTTGAAACAACTCAAGTATCTCCCTTCTAAAGCACCTTGGAAGTACAACGTAGAGAAAGAAACAGCAGAGACAAGGCTCTGTGGGCCCTTTTGTATATGAGGCTTGAAGGGAAACTTTATGTTCCTCATTGGGATTTAGAGAGTTTCGGGCTCAATTCTCCCTGAGAAACACTGTAGTTGCACATGTTCTCTTCATAGCAGAGTTGTCTTTGTGATGACAAGTGAGTTTCTAGGAAAGAAATATGGAGGTTGCCATTCTTTGGTAGCTGCTCATCCTTCCGTAATCTGTAGTGAATGGGCGACCCTAAAGAACACTAGCCTCAAGCTAACTTTCCTCTTGTATCATGCCGCAGGTTGCAGGCAGCAGACTCCATGTAGCGTTATTTATTGTGGTTCTTGAGCTCCAGGTAGCATTCCAGGTCTCTTAGGACTGGCGGGTCAACACTAGGATGAGCAATGTATTAGAAGGACGGCCGGTGTGTTTGGGTCTTTATGAGCAATGCAGCTTTGGAAGAGCTAGATGCCGAGTCACAGGCTGTGAAGGGCTTCTTTGCTTAAACCTCTTCATTTTTGCAAGTTGAAAGAACTCATGTATCTCCCTTCTTAAGCACCTTGTGGGTACAAAGTAGAGAAAGAATCAGCAAGGTCAATGCTCTGCTGGCCCCTTTGAAGATAAGTCTTGAAGGGAAACTTCATTTTCCTCTTTGGCATTTAGAGAGTTGGGGGCTCAATTCTCCCTGAGAAACACTGTGTAGTTGCACGAGGTCTCTTCATAGCACAATTGCCTTTGTGACCACAAGTGAGTTTCTAGGAAAGAAACTCGGAGTTTGCCATTCTTTGCTGGTGCTCGTCCTTTGGTAATCTTCAGTGAATTGGTGACCCCGTTTGAGCACTAGCCTCAAGCTAACGTTCCTCTTCTATCATGCCACTTGTTGCCATGCAGCACAATCTCTGTAGCCTTATTCAGTGTGGTTCTGGAGCTCTAGGAAGCATTCCAGGTCTCTTAGTACTGGCGGATCTGCTCGACCTTGAGAAACGATACAAGAAGGATGGCCTGTGTGTTTGGGGAGTTGTGAGCAGTGCACCGTTGGGAACACCTAGATGCCGAGACATGGGAGGTGAAGGGGTTTTTTGTGAAACCTGTAGAATGTGGCAACTTGAAACAACTCAAGTATCTCCCTTCGAAAGCACGTTGGAGGTACTAAATAGAGGAAGAAGCATGAGAGTCAGGGCTCTGCGGGCCATTTTGAATATAAGGCTGAAGGGAAACTTTATTTTCCTTATTGGCCTTTAGAGAGTTGTGGGCTCAGTTCTCCCTGAGAAACTCTTTACTTGCGCATGTTCTCTTCATAGCACAATTGGCTTAGTGATGACAAGTGAGTTGCTAGGAGAGAAACTTGGAGGTTGCCATTCCTTGGTAGCTGCTCATCCTTCAGTAATCTGTAGTGAACTGGCGACCCCATTGAACACTAGCCTCAAGCTAACTTTCCTCTTGTATCATGCCACTGTTTGGCATGCAGCAGAATCCATGTAGCTTTATTCAGTGTGGTTCTTTAGCTCTAGGAAGCCTTCCAGGTCTCAGTAATGGTGGGTCTGCACGAGGAGGAGAAACGTCCTAGAAGGACGGCCTGTGTGTTTGGGCATTTCTCAGCAATGTATCGTTGGGAACAGCTAGATGCCGAGCCAGGGGCAGTGAAGGGCTTATTTGCTTAAAGCTGTAAATTGTGGCAAGTTGAAACAACGGAAGTATCTCCCTTCTAAAGCACCTTTAAGGTACAAAATAGAGAAAGAACGAGCAGGGTTAAGGCTCTGAGGACCCTGTTAAAATAAGGCTTGAAGGGAAACTTTATTTTCCTCTTTGGGATTTAGAGAGTTGTGGGCTCCATTCCCCCTAACTCTTTAGTTGCACATATTCTCTTCATAGCACAATTGCCTTTGTGATGACAAGTGAGTTTCTAGGAATGAAATATGGAGGTTGCCATTCTTTCGTAGCTGATCATCCTTTGGTACTCTGTAATGAACTGGCGAGCCCATTGAACACTAGCTTCAAGCTAAAGTTCCCCTTGGTTCATGCCGCAGGTTGCAGGCTTCAGAATCCATGTAGCGTTATTCAGTGTGGTTCTTGAGCTCTCGGAAGCATTCCAGGTCTCTTAGTACAGGCGGGTCTGTACTAGGACGAGAAAACTACAGGCAGGATGGCCTGTGTGTTTGGTGAGTTGTGAGCAGTGCACCACTGGGAACAGCTAGATGCCGAGTCATGGGAAGTGATTGGCTTCTTTTCTTACACTCCAAAAAGTAGTCAGTTGAAACAACTCAAGTATCTCCCTTCTAAAGCACCTTGGAAGTACAACGTAGAGAAAGAAACAGCAGAGACAAGGCTCTGTGGGCCCTTTTGTATATGAGGCTTGAAGGGAAACTTTATGTTCCTCATTGGGATTTAGAGAGTTTCGGGCTCAATTCTCCCTGAGAAACACTGTAGTTGCACATGTTCTCTTCATAGCAGAGTTGTCTTTGTGATGACAAGTGAGTTTCTAGGAAAGAAATATGGAGGTTGCCATTCTTTGGTAGCTGCTCATCCTTCCGTAATCTGTAGTGAATGGGCGACCCTAAAGAACACTAGCCTCAAGCTAACTTTCCTCTTGTATCATGCCGCAGGTTGCAGGCAGCAGACTCCATGTAGCGTTATTTATTGTGGTTCTTGAGCTCCAGGTAGCATTCCAGGTCTCTTAGGACTGGCGGGTCAACACTAGGATGAGCAATGTATTAGAAGGACGGCCGGTGTGTTTGGGCCTTTATGAGCAATGCAGCTTTGGAAGAGCTAGATGCCGAGTCACAGGCTGTGAAGGGCTTCTTTGCTTAAACCTCTTCATTTTTGCAAGTTGAAAGAACTCATGTATCTCCCTTCTTAAGCACCTTGTGGGTACAAAGTAGAGAAAGAATCAGCAAGGTCAATGCTCTGCTGGCCCCTTTGAAGATAAGTCTTGAAGGGAAACTTCATTTTCCTCTTTGGCATTTAGAGAGTTGGGGGCTCAATTCTCCCTGAGAAACACTGTGTAGTTGCACGAGGTCTCTTCATAGCACAATTGCCTTTGTGACCACAAGTGAGTTTCTAGGAAAGAAACTCGGAGTTTGCCATTCTTTGCTGGTGCTCGTCCTTTGGTAATCTTCAGTGAATTGGTGACCCCGTTTGAGCACTAGCCTCAAGCTAACGTTCCTCTTCTATCATGCCACTTGTTGCCATGCAGCACAATCTCTGTAGCCTTATTCAGTGTGGTTCTGGAGCTCTAGGAAGCATTCCAGGTCTCTTAGTACTGGCGGATCTGCTCGACCTTGAGAAACGATACAAGAAGGATGGCCTGTGTGTTTGGGGAGTTGTGAGCAGTGCACCGTTGGGAACACCTAGATGCCGAGACATGGGAGGTGAAGGGGTTTTTTGTGAAACCTGTAGAATGTGGCAACTTGAAACAACTCAAGTATCTCCCTTCGAAAGCACGTTGGAGGTACTAAATAGAGGAAGAAGCATGGGAGTCAGGGCTCTGCGGGCCATTTTGAATATAAGGCTGAAGGGAAACTTTATTTTCCTTATTGGCCTTTAGAGAGTTGTGGGCTCAGTTCTCCCTGAGAAACTCTTTACTTGCGCATGTTCTCTTCATAGCACAATTGGCTTAGTGATGACAAGTGAGTGGCTAGGAGAGAAACTTGGAGGTTGCCATTCCTTGGTAGCTGCTCATCCTTCAGTAATCTGTAGTGAACTGGCGACCCCATTGAACACTAGCCTCAAGCTAACTTTCCTCTTGTATCATGCCACTGTTTGGCATGCAGCAGAATCCATGTAGCTTTATTCAGTGTGGTTCTTTAGCTCTAGGAAGCCTTCCAGGTCTCAGTAATGGTGGGTCTGCACGAGGAGGAGAAACGTCCTAGAAGGACGGCCTGTGTGTTTGGGCATTTCTCAGCAATGTATCGTTGGGAACAGCTAGATGCCGAGCCAGGGGCAGTGAAGGGCTTATTTGCTTAAAGCTGTAAATTGTGGCAAGTTGAAACAACGGAAGTATCTCCCTTCTAAAGCACCTTTAAGGTACAAAATAGAGAAAGAACGAGCAGGGTTAAGGCTCTGAGGACCCTGTTAAAATAAGGCTTGAAGGGAAACTTTATTTTCCTCTTTGGGATTTAGAGAGTTGTGGGCTCCATTCCCCCTAACTCTTTAGTTGCACATATTCTCTTCATAGCACAATTGCCTTTGTGATGACAAGCGAGTTTCTAGGAATGAAATATGGAGGTTGCCATTCTTTCGTAGCTGATCATCCTTTGGTACTCTGTAATGAACTGGCGAGCCCATTGAACACTAGCTTCAAGCTAAAGTTCCCCTTGGTTCATGCCGCAGGTTGCAGGCTTCAGAATCCATGTAGCGTTATTCAGTGTGGTTCTTGAGCTCTCGGAAGCATTCCAGGTCTCTTAGTACAGGCGGGTCTGTACTAGGACGAGAAAACTACAGGCAGGATGGCCTGTGTGTTTGGTGAGTTGTGAGCAGTGCACCACTGGGAACAGCTAGATGCCGAGTCATGGGAAGTGATTGGCTTCTTTTCTTACACTCCAAAAAGTAGTCAGTTGAAACAACTCAAGTATCTCCCTTCTAAAGCACCTTGGAAGTACAACGTAGAGAAAGAAACAGCAGAGACAAGGCTCTGTGGGCCCTTTTGTATATGAGGCTTGAAGGGAAACTTTATGTTCCTCATTGGGATTTAGAGAGTTTCGGGCTCAATTCACCCTGAGAAACACTGTAGTTGCACATGTTCTCTTCATAGCAGAGTTGTCTTTGTGATGACAAGTGAGTTTCTAGGAAAGAAATATGGAGGTTGCCATTCTTTGGTAGCTGCTCATCCTTCCGTAATCTGTAGTGAATGGGCGACCCTAAAGAACACTAGCCTCAAGCTAACTTTCCTCTTGTATCATGCCGCAGGTTGCAGGCAGCAGACTCCATGTAGCGTTATTTTTTGTGGTTCTTGAGCTCCAGGTAGCATTCCAGGTCTCTTAGCACTGGCGGGTCAACACTAGGATGAGCAATGTATTAGAAGGACGGCCGGTGTGTTTGGGCCTTTATGAGCAATGCAGCTTTGGAAGAGCTAGATGCCGAGTCACAGGCTGTGAAGGGCTTCTTTGCTTAAACCTCTTCATTTTTGCAAGTTGAAAGAACTCATGTATCTCCCTTCTTAAGCACCTTGTGGGTACAAAGTAGAGAAAGAATCAGCAAGGTCAATGCTCTGCTGGCCCCTTTGAAGATAAGTCTTGAAGGGAAACTTCATTTTCCTCTTTGGCATTTAGAGAGTTGGGGGCTCAATTCTCCCTGAGAAACACTGTGTAGTTGCACGAGGTCTCTTCATAGCACAATTGCCTTTGTGACCACAAGTGAGTTTCTAGGAAAGAAACTCGGAGTTTGCCATTCTTTGCTGGTGCTCGTCCTTTGGTAATCTTCAGTGAATTGGTGACCCCGTTTGAGCACTAGCCTCAAGCTAACGTTCCTCTTCTATCATGCCACTTGTTGCCATGCAGCACAATCTCTGTAGCCTTATTCAGTGTGGTTCTGGAGCTCTAGGAAGCATTCCAGGTCTCTTAGTACTGGCGGATCTGCTCGACCTTGAGAAACGATACAAGAAGGATGGCCTGTGTGTTTGGGGAGTTGTGAGCAGTGCACCGTTGGGAACACCTAGATGCCGAGACATGGGAGGTGAAGGGGTTTTTTGTGAAACCTGTAGAATGTGGCAACTTGAAACAACTCAAGTATCTCCCTTCGAAAGCACGTTGGAGGTACTAAATAGAGGAAGAAGCATGGGAGTCAGGGCTCTGCGGGCCATTTTGAATATAAGGCTGAAGGGAAACTTTATTTTCCTTATTGGCCTTTAGAGAGTTGTGGGCTCAGTTCTCCCTGAGAAACTCTTTACTTGCGCATGTTCTCTTCATAGCACAATTGGCTTAGTGATGACAAGTGAGTTGCTAGGAGAGAAACTTGGAGGTTGCCATTCCTTGGTAGCTGCTCATCCTTCAGTAATCTGTAGTGAACTGGCGACCCCATTGAACACTAGCCTCAAGCTAACTTTCCTCTTGTATCATGCCACTGTTTGGCATGCAGCAGAATCCATGTAGCTTTATTCAGTGTGGTTCTTTAGCTCTAGGAAGCCTTCCAGGTCTCAGTAATGGTGGGTCTGCACGAGGAGGAGAAACGTCCTAGAAGGACGGCCTGTGTGTTTGGGCATTTCTCAGCAATGTATCGTTGGGAACAGCTAGATGCCGAGCCAGGGGCAGTGAAGGGCTTATTTGCTTAAAGCTGTAAATTGTGGCAAGTTGAAACAACGGAAGTATCTCCCTTCTAAAGCACCTTTAAGGTACAAAATAGAGAAAGAACGAGCAGGGTTAAGGCTCTGAGGACCCTGTTAAAATAAGGCTTGAAGGGAAACTTTATTTTCCTCTTTGGGATTTAGAGACTTGTGGGCTCCATTCCCCCTAACTCTTTAGTTGCACATATTCTCTTCATAGCACAATTGCCTTTGTGATGACAAGCGAGTTTCTAGGAATGAAATATGGAGGTTGCCATTCTTTCGTAGCTGATCATCCTTTGGTACTCTGTAATGAACTGGCGAGCCCATTGAACACTAGCTTCAAGCTAAAGTTCCCCTTGGTTCATGCCGCAGGTTGCAGGCTTCAGAATCCATGTAGCGTTATTCAGTGTGGTTCTTGAGCTCTCCGAAGCATTCCAGGTCTCTTAGTACAGGCGGGTCTGTACTAGGACGAGAAAACTACAGGCAGGATGGCCTGTGTGTTTGGTGAGTTGTGAGCAGTGCACCACTGGGAACAGCTAGATGCCGAGTCATGGGAAGTGATTGGCTTCTTTTCTTACACTCCAAAAAGTAGTCAGTTGAAACAACTCAAGTATCTCCCTTCTAAAGCACCTTGGAAGTACAACGTAGAGAAAGAAACAGCAGAGACAAGGCTCTGTGGGCCCTTTTGTATATGAGGCTTGAAGGGAAACTTTATGTTCCTCATTGGGATTTAGAGAGTTTCGGGCTCAATTCACCCTGAGAAACACTGTAGTTGCACATGTTCTCTTCATAGCAGAGTTGTCTTTGTGATGACAAGTGAGTTTCTAGGAAAGAAATATGGAGGTTGCCATTCTTTGGTAGCTGCTCATCCTTCCGTAATCTGTAGTGAATGGGCGACCCTAAAGAACACTAGCCTCAAGCTAACTTTCCTCTTGTATCATGCCGCAGGTTGCAGGCAGCAGACTCCATGTAGCGTTATTTTTTGTGGTTCTTGAGCTCCAGGTAGCATTCCAGGTCTCTTAGGACTGGCGGGTCAACACTAGGATGAGCAATGTATTAGAAGGACGGCCGGTGTGTTTGGGCCTTTATGAGCAATGCAGCTTTGGAAGAGCTAGATGCCGAGTCACAGGCTGTGAAGGGCTTCTTTGCTTAAACCTCTTCATTTTTGCAAGTTGAAAGAACTCATGTATCTCCCTTCTTAAGCACCTTGTGGGTACAAAGTAGAGAAAGAATCAGCAAGGTCAATGCTCTGCTGGCCCCTTTGAAGATAAGTCTTGAAGGGAAACTTCATTTTCCTCTTTGGCATTTAGAGAGTTGGGGGCTCAATTCTCCCTGAGAAACACTGTGTAGTTGCACGAGGTCTCTTCATAGCACAATTGCCTTTGTGACCACAAGTGAGTTTCTAGGAAAGAAACTCGGAGTTTGCCATTCTTTGCTGGTGCTCGTCCTTTGGTAATCTTCAGTGAATTGGTGACCCCGTTTGAGCACTAGCCTCAAGCTAACGTTCCTCTTCTATCATGCCACTTGTTGCCATGCAGCACAATCTCTGTAGCCTTATTCAGTGTGGTTCTGGAGCTCTAGGAAGCATTCCAGGTCTCTTAGTACTGGCGGATCTGCTCGACCTTGAGAAACGATACAAGAAGGATGGCCTGTGTGTTTGGGGAGTTGTGAGCAGTGCACCGTTGGGAACACCTAGATGCCGAGACATGGGAGGTGAAGGGGTTTTTTGTGAAACCTGTAGAATGTGGCAACTTGAAACAACTCAAGTATCTCCCTTCGAAAGCACGTTGGAGGTACTAAATAGAGGAAGAAGCATGGGAGTCAGGGCTCTGCGGGCCATTTTGAATATAAGGCTGAAGGGAAACTTTATTTTCCTTATTGGCCTTTAGAGAGTTGTGGGCTCAGTTCTCCCTGAGAAACTCTTTACTTGCGCATGTTCTCTTCATAGCACAATTGGCTTAGTGATGACAAGTGAGTTGCTAGGAGAGAAACTTGGAGGTTGCCATTCCTTGGTAGCTGCTCATCCTTCAGTAATCTGTAGTGAACTGGCGACCCCATTGAACACTAGCCTCAAGCTAACTTTCCTCTTGTATCATGCCACTGTTTGGCATGCAGCAGAATCCATGTAGCTTTATTCAGTGTGGTTCTTTAGCTCTAGGAAGCCTTCCAGGTCTCAGTAATGGTGGGTCTGCACGAGGAGGAGAAACGTCCTAGAAGGACGGCCTGTGTGTTTGGGCATTTCTCAGCAATGTATCGTTGGGAACAGCTAGATGCCGAGCCAGGGGCAGTGAAGGGCTTATTTGCTTAAAGCTGTAAATTGTGGCAAGTTGAAACAACGGAAGTATCTCCCTTCTAAAGCACCTTTAAGGTACAAAATAGAGAAAGAACGAGCAGGGTTAAGGCTCTGAGGACCCTGTTAAAATAAGGCTTGAAGGGAAACTTTATTTTCCTCTTTGGGATTTAGAGACTTGTGGGCTCCATTCCCCCTAACTCTTTAGTTGCACATATTCTCTTCATAGCACAATTGCCTTTGTGATGACAAGCGAGTTTCTAGGAATGAAATATGGAGGTTGCCATTCTTTCGTAGCTGATCATCCTTTGGTACTCTGTAATGAACTGGCGAGCCCATTGAACACTAGCTTCAAGCTAAAGTTCCCCTTGGTTCATGCCGCAGGTTGCAGGCTTCAGAATCCATGTAGCGTTATTCAGTGTGGTTCTTGAGCTCTCCGAAGCATTCCAGGTCTCTTAGTACAGGCGGGTCTGTACTAGGACGAGAAAACTACAGGCAGGATGGCCTGTGTGTTTGGTGAGTTGTGAGCAGTGCACCACTGGGAACAGCTAGATGCCGAGTCATGGGAAGTGATTGGCTTCTTTTCTTACACTCCAAAAAGTAGTCAGTTGAAACAACTCAAGTATCTCCCTTCTAAAGCACCTTGGAAGTACAACGTAGAGAAAGAAACAGCAGAGACAAGGCTCTGTGGGCCCTTTTGTATATGAGGCTTGAAGGGAAACTTTATGTTCCTCATTGGGATTTAGAGAGTTTCGGGCTCAATTCTCCCTGAGAAACACTGTAGTTGCACATGTTCTCTTCATAGCAGAGTTGTCTTTGTGATGACAAGTGAGTTTCTAGGAAAGAAATATGGAGGTTGCCATTCTTTGGTAGCTGCTCATCCTTCCGTAATCTGTAGTGAATGGGCGACCCTAAAGAACACTAGCCTCAAGCTAACTTTCCTCTTGTATCATGCCGCAGGTTGCAGGCAGCAGACTCCATGTAGCGTTATTTATTGTGGTTCTTGAGCTCCAGGTAGCATTCCAGGTCTCTTAGGACTGGCGGGTCAACACTAGGATGAGCAATGTATTAGAAGGACGGCCGGTGTGTTTGGGCCTTTATGAGCAATGCAGCTTTGGAAGAGCTAGATGCCGAGTCACAGGCTGTGAAGGGCTTCTTTGCTTAAACCTCTTCATTTTTGCAAGTTGAAAGAACTCATGTATCTCCCTTCTTAAGCACCTTGTGGGTACAAAGTAGAGAAAGAATCAGCAAGGTCAATGCTCTGCTGGCCCCTTTGAAGATAAGTCTTGAAGGGAAACTTCATTTTCCTCTTTGGCATTTAGAGAGTTGGGGGCTCAATTCTCCCTGAGAAACACTGTGTAGTTGCACGAGGTCTCTTCATAGCACAATTGCCTTTGTGACCACAAGTGAGTTTCTAGGAAAGAAACTCGGAGTTTGCCATTCTTTGCTGGTGCTCGTCCTTTGGTAATCTTCAGTGAATTGGTGACCCCGTTTGAGCACTAGCCTCAAGCTAACGTTCCTCTTCTATCATGCCACTTGTTGCCATGCAGCACAATCTCTGTAGCCTTATTCAGTGTGGTTCTGGAGCTCTAGGAAGCATTCCAGGTCTCTTAGTACTGGCGGATCTGCTCGACCTTGAGAAACGATACAAGAAGGATGGCCTGTGTGTTTGGGGAGTTGTGAGCAGTGCACCGTTGGGAACACCTAGATGCCGAGACATGGGAGGTGAAGGGGTTTTTTGTGAAACCTGTAGAATGTGGCAACTTGAAACAACTCAAGTATCTCCCTTCGAAAGCACGTTGGAGGTACTAAATAGAGGAAGAAGCATGAGAGTCAGGGCTCTGCGGGCCATTTTGAATATAAGGCTGAAGGGAAACTTTATTTTCCTTATTGGCCTTTAGAGAGTTGTGGGCTCAGTTCTCCCTGAGAAACTCTTTACTTGCGCATGTTCTCTTCATAGCACAATTGGCTTAGTGATGACAAGTGAGTTGCTAGGAGAGAAACTTGGAGGTTGCCATTCCTTGGTAGCTGCTCATCCTTCAGTAATCTGTAGTGAACTGGCGACCCCATTGAACACTAGCCTCAAGCTAACTTTCCTCTTGTATCATGCCACTGTTTGGCATGCAGCAGAATCCATGTAGCTTTATTCAGTGTGGTTCTTTAGCTCTAGGAAGCCTTCCAGGTCTCAGTAATGGTGGGTCTGCACGAGGAGGAGAAACGTCCTAGAAGGACGGCCTGTGTGTTTGGGCATTTCTCAGCAATGTATCGTTGGGAACAGCTAGATGCCGAGCCAGGGGCAGTGAAGGGCTTATTTGCTTAAAGCTGTAAATTGTGGCAAGTTGAAACAACGGAAGTATCTCCCTTCTAAAGCACCTTTAAGGTACAAAATAGAGAAAGAACGAGCAGGGTTAAGGCTCTGAGGACCCTGTTAAAATAAGGCTTGAAGGGAAACTTTATTTTCCTCTTTGGGATTTAGAGACTTGTGGGCTCCATTCCCCCTAACTCTTTAGTTGCACATATTCTCTTCATAGCACAATTGCCTTTGTGATGACAAGTGAGTTTCTAGGAATGAAATATGGAGGTTGCCATTCTTTCGTAGCTGATCATCCTTTGGTACTCTGTAATGAACTGGCGAGCCCATTGAACACTAGCTTCAAGCTAAAGTTCCCCTTGGTTCATGCCGCAGGTTGCAGGCTTCAGAATCCATGTAGCGTTATTCAGTGTGGTTCTTGAGCTCTCGGAAGCATTCCAGGTCTCTTAGTACAGGCGGGTCTGTACTAGGACGAGAAAACTACAGGCAGGATGGCCTGTGTGTTTGGTGAGTTGTGAGCAGTGCACCACTGGGAACAGCTAGATGCCGAGTCATGGGAAGTGATTGGCTTCTTTTCTTACACTCCAAAAAGTAGTCAGTTGAAACAACTCAAGTATCTCCCTTCTAAAGCACCTTGGAAGTACAACGTAGAGAAAGAAACAGCAGAGACAAGGCTCTGTGGGCCCTTTTGTATATGAGGCTTGAAGGGAAACTTTATGTTCCTCATTGGGATTTAGAGAGTTTCGGGCTCAATTCTCCCTGAGAAACACTGTAGTTGCACATGTTCTCTTCATAGCAGAGTTGTCTTTGTGATGACAAGTGAGTTTCTAGGAAAGAAATATGGAGGTTGCCATTCTTTGGTAGCTGCTCATCCTTCCGTAATCTGTAGTGAATGGGCGACCCTAAAGAACACTAGCCTCAAGCTAACTTTCCTCTTGTATCATGCCGCAGGTTGCAGGCAGCAGACTCCATGTAGCGTTATTTTTTGTGGTTCTTGAGCTCCAGGTAGCATTCCAGGTCTCTTAGGACTGGCGGGTCAACACTAGGATGAGCAATGTATTAGAAGGACGGCCGGTGTGTTTGGGCCTTTATGAGCAATGCAGCTTTGGAAGAGCTAGATGCCGAGTCACAGGCTGTGAAGGGCTTCTTTGCTTAAACCTCTTCATTTTTGCAAGTTGAAAGAACTCATGTATCTCCCTTCTTAAGCACCTTGTGGGTACAAAGTAGAGAAAGAATCAGCAAGGTCAATGCTCTGCTGGCCCCTTTGAAGATAAGTCTTGAAGGGAAACTTCATTTTCCTCTTTGGCATTTAGAGAGTTGGGGGCTCAATTCTCCCTGAGAAACACTGTGTAGTTGCACGAGGTCTCTTCATAGCACAATTGCCTTTGTGACCACAAGTGAGTTTCTAGGAAAGAAACTCGGAGTTTGCCATTCTTTGCTGGTGCTCGTCCTTTGGTAATCTTCAGTGAATTGGTGACCCCGTTTGAGCACTAGCCTCAAGCTAACGTTCCTCTTCTATCATGCCACTTGTTGCCATGCAGCACAATCTCTGTAGCCTTATTCAGTGTGGTTCTGGAGCTCTAGGAAGCATTCCAGGTCTCTTAGTACTGGCGGATCTGCTCGACCTTGAGAAACGATACAAGAAGGATGGCCTGTGTGTTTGGGGAGTTGTGAGCAGTGCACCGTTGGGAACACCTAGATGCCGAGACATGGGAGGTGAAGGGGTTTTTTGTGAAACCTGTAGAATGTGGCAACTTGAAACAACTCAAGTATCTCCCTTCGAAAGCACGTTGGAGGTACTAAATAGAGGAAGAAGCATGAGAGTCAGGGCTCTGCGGGCCATTTTGAATATAAGGCTGAAGGGAAACTTTATTTTCCTTATTGGCCTTTAGAGAGTTGTGGGCTCAGTTCTCCCTGAGAAACTCTTTACTTGCGCATGTTCTCTTCATAGCACAATTGGCTTAGTGATGACAAGTGAGTTGCTAGGAGAGAAACTTGGAGGTTGCCATTCCTTGGTAGCTGCTCATCCTTCAGTAATCTGTAGTGAACTGGCGACCCCATTGAACACTAGCCTCAAGCTAACTTTCCTCTTGTATCATGCCACTGTTTGGCATGCAGCAGAATCCATGTAGCTTTATTCAGTGTGGTTCTTTAGCTCTAGGAAGCCTTCCAGGTCTCAGTAATGGTGGGTCTGCACGAGGAGGAGAAACGTCCTAGAAGGACGGCCTGTGTGTTTGGGCATTTCTCAGCAATGTATCGTTGGGAACAGCTAGATGCCGAGCCAGGGGCAGTGAAGGGCTTATTTGCTTAAAGCTGTAAATTGTGGCAAGTTGAAACAACGGAAGTATCTCCCTTCTAAAGCACCTTTAAGGTACAAAATAGAGAAAGAACGAGCAGGGTTAAGGCTCTGAGGACCCTGTTAAAATAAGGCTTGAAGGGAAACTTTATTTTCCTCTTTGGGATTTAGAGACTTGTGGGCTCCATTCCCCCTAACTCTTTAGTTGCACATATTCTCTTCATAGCACAATTGCCTTTGTGATGACAAGTGAGTTTCTAGGAATGAAATATGGAGGTTGCCATTCTTTCGTAGCTGATCATCCTTTGGTACTCTGTAATGAACTGGCGAGCCCATTGAACACTAGCTTCAAGCTAAAGTTCCCCTTGGTTCATGCCGCAGGTTGCAGGCTTCAGAATCCATGTAGCGTTATTCAGTGTGGTTCTTGAGCTCTCGGAAGCATTCCAGGTCTCTTAGTACAGGCGGGTCTGTACTAGGACGAGAAAACTACAGGCAGGATGGCCTGTGTGTTTGGTGAGTTGTGAGCAGTGCACCACTGGGAACAGCTAGATGCCGAGTCATGGGAAGTGATTGGCTTCTTTTCTTACACTCCAAAAAGTAGTCAGTTGAAACAACTCAAGTATCTCCCTTCTAAAGCACCTTGGAAGTACAACGTAGAGAAAGAAACAGCAGAGACAAGGCTCTGTGGGCCCTTTTGTATATGAGGCTTGAAGGGAAACTTTATGTTCCTCATTGGGATTTAGAGAGTTTCGGGCTCAATTCTCCCTGAGAAACACTGTAGTTGCACATGTTCTCTTCATAGCAGAGTTGTCTTTGTGATGACAAGTGAGTTTCTAGGAAAGAAATATGGAGGTTGCCATTCTTTGGTAGCTGCTCATCCTTCCGTAATCTGTAGTGAATGGGCGACCCTAAAGAACACTAGCCTCAAGCTAACTTTCCTCTTGTATCATGCCGCAGGTTGCAGGCAGCAGACTCCATGTAGCGTTATTTTTTGTGGTTCTTGAGCTCCAGGTAGCATTCCAGGTCTCTTAGGACTGGCGGGTCAACACTAGGATGAGCAATGTATTAGAAGGACGGCCGGTGTGTTTGGGCCTTTATGAGCAATGCAGCTTTGGAAGAGCTAGATGCCGAGTCACAGGCTGTGAAGGGCTTCTTTGCTTAAACCTCTTCATTTTTGCAAGTTGAAAGAACTCATGTATCTCCCTTCTTAAGCACCTTGTGGGTACAAAGTAGAGAAAGAATCAGCAAGGTCAATGCTCTGCTGGCCCCTTTGAAGATAAGTCTTGAAGGGAAACTTCATTTTCCTCTTTGGCATTTAGAGAGTTGGGGGCTCAATTCTCCCTGAGAAACACTGTGTAGTTGCACGAGGTCTCTTCATAGCACAATTGCCTTTGTGACCACAAGTGAGTTTCTAGGAAAGAAACTCGAGGTTTGCCATTCTTTGCTGGTGCTCGTCCTTTGGTAATCTTCAGTGAATTGGTGACCCCGTTTGAGCACTAGCCTCAAGCTAACGTTCCTCTTCTATCATGCCACTTGTTGCCATGCAGCACAATCTCTGTAGCCTTATTCAGTGTGGTTCTGGAGCTCTAGGAAGCATTCCAGGTCTCTTAGTACTGGCGGATCTGCTCGACCTTGAGAAACGATACAAGAAGGATGGCCTGTGTGTTTGGGGAGTTGTGAGCAGTGCACCGTTGGGAACACCTAGATGCCGAGACATGGGAGGTGAAGGGGTTTTTTGTGAAACCTGTAGAATGTGGCAACTTGAAACAACTCAAGTATCTCCCTTCGAAAGCACGTTGGAGGTACTAAATAGAGGAAGAAGCATGAGAGTCAGGGCTCTGCGGGCCATTTTGAATATAAGGCTGAAGGGAAACTTTATTTTCCTTATTGGCCTTTAGAGAGTTGTGGGCTCAGTTCTCCCTGAGAAACTCTTTACTTGCGCATGTTCTCTTCATAGCACAATTGGCTTAGTGATGACAAGTGAGTTGCTAGGAGAGAAACTTGGAGGTTGCCATTCCTTGGTAGCTGCTCATCCTTCAGTAATCTGTAGTGAACTGGCGACCCCATTGAACACTAGCCTCAAGCTAACTTTCCTCTTGTATCATGCCACTGTTTGGCATGCAGCAGAATCCATGTAGCTTTATTCAGTGTGGTTCTTTAGCTCTAGGAAGCCTTCCAGGTCTCAGTAATGGTGGGTCTGCACGAGGAGGAGAAACGTCCTAGAAGGACGGCCTGTGTGTTTGGGCATTTCTCAGCAATGTATCGTTGGGAACAGCTAGATGCCGAGCCAGGGGCAGTGAAGGGCTTATTTGCTTAAAGCTGTAAATTGTGGCAAGTTGAAACAACGGAAGTATCTCCCTTCTAAAGCACCTTTAAGGTACAAAATAGAGAAAGAACGAGCAGGGTTAAGGCTCTGAGGACCCTGTTAAAATAAGGCTTGAAGGGAAACTTTATTTTCCTCTTTGGGATTTAGAGACTTGTGGGCTCCATTCCCCCTAACTCTTTAGTTGCACATATTCTCTTCATAGCACAATTGCCTTTGTGATGACAAGTGAGTTTCTAGGAATGAAATATGGAGGTTGCCATTCTTTCGTAGCTGATCATCCTTTGGTACTCTGTAATGTAATGAACTGGCGAGCCCATTGAACACTAGCTTCAAGCTAAAGTTCCCCTTGGTTCATGCCGCAGGTTGCAGGCTTCAGAATCCATGTAGCGTTATTCAGTGTGGTTCTTGAGCTCTCGGAAGCATTCCAGGTCTCTTAGTACAGGCGGGTCTGTACTAGGACGAGAAAACTACAGGCAGGATGGCCTGTGTGTTTGGTGAGTTGTGAGCAGTGCACCACTGGGAACAGCTAGATGCCGAGTCATGGGAAGTGATTGGCTTCTTTTCTTACACTCCAAAAAGTAGTCAGTTGAAACAACTCAAGTATCTCCCTTCTAAAGCACCTTGGAAGTACAACGTAGAGAAAGAAACAGCAGAGACAAGGCTCTGTGGGCCCTTTTGTATATGAGGCTTGAAGGGAAACTTTATGTTCCTCATTGGGATTTAGAGAGTTTCGGGCTCAATTCTCCCTGAGAAACACTGTAGTTGCACATGTTCTCTTCATAGCAGAGTTGTCTTTGTGATGACAAGTGAGTTTCTAGGAAAGAAATATGGAGGTTGCCATTCTTTGGTAGCTGCTCATCCTTCCGTAATCTGTAGTGAATGGGCGACCCTAAAGAACACTAGCCTCAAGCTAACTTTCCTCTTGTATCATGCCGCAGGTTGCAGGCAGCAGACTCCATGTAGCGTTATTTATTGTGGTTCTTGAGCTCCAGGTAGCATTCCAGGTCTCTTAGGACTGGCGGGTCAACACTAGGATGAGCAATGTATTAGAAGGACGGCCGGTGTGTTTGGGCCTTTATGAGCAATGCAGCTTTGGAAGAGCTAGATGCCGAGTCACAGGCTGTGAAGGGCTTCTTTGCTTAAACCTCTTCATTTTTGCAAGTTGAAAGAACTCATGTATCTCCCTTCTTAAGCACCTTGTGGGTACAAAGTAGAGAAAGAATCAGCAAGGTCAATGCTCTGCTGGCCCCTTTGAAGATAAGTCTTGAAGGGAAACTTCATTTTCCTCTTTGGCATTTAGAGAGTTGGGGGCTCAATTCTCCCTGAGAAACACTGTGTAGTTGCACGAGGTCTCTTCATAGCACAATTGCCTTTGTGACCACAAGTGAGTTTCTAGGAAAGAAACTCGGAGTTTGCCATTCTTTGCTGGTGCTCGTCCTTTGGTAATCTTCAGTGAATTGGTGACCCCGTTTGAGCACTAGCCTCAAGCTAACGTTCCTCTTCTATCATGCCACTTGTTGCCATGCAGCACAATCTCTGTAGCCTTATTCAGTGTGGTTCTGGAGCTCTAGGAAGCATTCCAGGTCTCTTAGTACTGGCGGATCTGCTCGACCTTGAGAAACGATACAAGAAGGATGGCCTGTGTGTTTGGGGAGTTGTGAGCAGTGCACCGTTGGGAACACCTAGATGCCGAGACATGGGAGGTGAAGGGGTTTTTTGTGAAACCTGTAGAATGTGGCAACTTGAAACAACTCAAGTATCTCCCTTCGAAAGCACGTTGGAGGTACTAAATAGAGGAAGAAGCATGAGAGTCAGGGCTCTGCGGGCCATTTTGAATATAAGGCTGAAGGGAAACTTTATTTTCCTTATTGGCCTTTAGAGAGTTGTGGGCTCAGTTCTCCCTGAGAAACTCTTTACTTGCGCATGTTCTCTTCATAGCACAATTGGCTTAGTGATGACAAGTGAGTTGCTAGGAGAGAAACTTGGAGGTTGCCATTCCTTGGTAGCTGCTCATCCTTCAGTAATCTGTAGTGAACTGGCGACCCCATTGAACACTAGCCTCAAGCTAACTTTCCTCTTGTATCATGCCACTGTTTGGCATGCAGCAGAATCCATGTAGCTTTATTCAGTGTGGTTCTTTAGCTCTAGGAAGCCTTCCAGGTCTCAGTAATGGTGGGTCTGCACGAGGAGGAGAAACGTCCTAGAAGGACGGCCTGTGTGTTTGGGCATTTCTCAGCAATGTATCGTTGGGAACAGCTAGATGCCGAGCCAGGGGCAGTGAAGGGCTTATTTGCTTAAAGCTGTAAATTGTGGCAAGTTGAAACAACGGAAGTATCTCCCTTCTAAAGCACCTTTAAGGTACAAAATAGAGAAAGAACGAGCAGGGTTAAGGCTCTGAGGACCCTGTTAAAATAAGGCTTGAAGGGAAACTTTATTTTCCTCTTTGGGATTTAGAGACTTGTGGGCTCCATTCCCCCTAACTCTTTAGTTGCACATATTCTCTTCATAGCACAATTGCCTTTGTGATGACAAGTGAGTTTCTAGGAATGAAATATGGAGGTTGCCATTCTTTCGTAGCTGATCATCCTTTGGTACTCTGTAATGAACTGGCGAGCCCATTGAACACTAGCTTCAAGCTAAAGTTCCCCTTGGTTCATGCCGCAGGTTGCAGGCTTCAGAATCCATGTAGCGTTATTCAGTGTGGTTCTTGAGCTCTCGGAAGCATTCCAGGTCTCTTAGTACAGGCGGGTCTGTACTAGGACGAGAAAACTACAGGCAGGATGGCCTGTGTGTTTGGTGAGTTGTGAGCAGTGCACCACTGGGAACAGCTAGATGCCGAGTCATGGGAAGTGATTGGCTTCTTTTCTTACACTCCAAAAAGTAGTCAGTTGAAACAACTCAAGTATCTCCCTTCTAAAGCACCTTGGAAGTACAACGTAGAGAAAGAAACAGCAGAGACAAGGCTCTGTGGGCCCTTTTGTATATGAGGCTTGAAGGGAAACTTTATGTTCCTCATTGGGATTTAGAGAGTTTCGGGCTCAATTCTCCCTGAGAAACACTGTAGTTGCACATGTTCTCTTCATAGCAGAGTTGTCTTTGTGATGACAAGTGAGTTTCTAGGAAAGAAATATGGAGGTTGCCATTCTTTGGTAGCTGCTCATCCTTCCGTAATCTGTAGTGAATGGGCGACCCTAAAGAACACTAGCCTCAAGCTAACTTTCCTCTTGTATCATGCCGCAGGTTGCAGGCAGCAGACTCCATGTAGCGTTATTTTTTGTGGTTCTTGAGCTCCAGGTAGCATTCCAGGTCTCTTAGGACTGGCGGGTCAACACTAGGATGAGCAATGTATTAGAAGGACGGCCGGTGTGTTTGGGCCTTTATGAGCAATGCAGCTTTGGAAGAGCTAGATGCCGAGTCACAGGCTGTGAAGGGCTTCTTTGCTTAAACCTCTTCATTTTTGCAAGTTGAAAGAACTCATGTATCTCCCTTCTTAAGCACCTTGTGGGTACAAAGTAGAGAAAGAATCAGCAAGGTCAATGCTCTGCTGGCCCCTTTGAAGATAAGTCTTGAAGGGAAACTTCATTTTCCTCTTTGGCATTTAGAGAGTTGGGGGCTCAATTCTCCCTGAGAAACACTGTGTAGTTGCACGAGGTCTCTTCATAGCACAATTGCCTTTGTGACCACAAGTGAGTTTCTAGGAAAGAAACTCGGAGTTTGCCATTCTTTGCTGGTGCTCGTCCTTTGGTAATCTTCAGTGAATTGGTGACCCCGTTTGAGCACTAGCCTCAAGCTAACGTTCCTCTTCTATCATGCCACTTGTTGCCATGCAGCACAATCTCTGTAGCCTTATTCAGTGTGGTTCTGGAGCTCTAGGAAGCATTCCAGGTCTCTTAGTACTGGCGGATCTGCTCGACCTTGAGAAACGATACAAGAAGGATGGCCTGCGTGTTTGGGGAGTTGTGAGCAGTGCACCGTTGGGAACACCTAGATGCCGAGACATGGGAGGTGAAGGGGTTTTTTGTGAAACCTGTAGAATGTGGCAACTTGAAACAACTCAAGTATCTCCCTTCGAAAGCACGTTGGAGGTACTAAATAGAGGAAGAAGCATGAGAGTCAGGGCTCTGCGGGCCATTTTGAATATAAGGCTGAAGGGAAACTTTATTTTCCTTATTGGCCTTTAGAGAGTTGTGGGCTCAGTTCTCCCTGAGAAACTCTTTACTTGCGCATGTTCTCTTCATAGCACAATTGGCTTAGTGATGACAAGTGAGTTGCTAGGAGAGAAACTTGGAGGTTGCCATTCCTTGGTAGCTGCTCATCCTTCAGTAATCTGTAGTGAACTGGCGACCCCATTGAACACTAGCCTCAAGCTAACTTTCCTCTTGTATCATGCCACTGTTTGGCATGCAGCAGAATCCATGTAGCTTTATTCAGTGTGGTTCTTTAGCTCTAGGAAGCCTTCCAGGTCTCAGTAATGGTGGGTCTGCACGAGGAGGAGAAACGTCCTAGAAGGACGGCCTGTGTGTTTGGGCATTTCTCAGCAATGTATCGTTGGGAACAGCTAGATGCCGAGCCAGGGGCAGTGAAGGGCTTATTTGCTTAAAGCTGTAAATTGTGGCAAGTTGAAACAACGGAAGTATCTCCCTTCTAAAGCACCTTTAAGGTACAAAATAGAGAAAGAACGAGCAGGGTTAAGGCTCTGAGGACCCTGTTAAAATAAGGCTTGAAGGGAAACTTTATTTTCCTCTTTGGGATTTAGAGAGTTGTGGGCTCCATTCCCCCTAACTCTTTAGTTGCACATATTCTCTTCATAGCACAATTGCCTTTGTGATGACAAGTGAGTTTCTAGGAATGAAATATGGAGGTTGCCATTCTTTCGTAGCTGATCATCCTTTGGTACTCTGTAATGAACTGGCGAGCCCATTGAACACTAGCTTCAAGCTAAAGTTCCCCTTGGTTCATGCCGCAGGTTGCAGGCTTCAGAATCCATGTAGCGTTATTCAGTGTGGTTCTTGAGCTCTCGGAAGCATTCCAGGTCTCTTAGTACAGGCGGGTCTGTACTAGGACGAGAAAACTACAGGCAGGATGGCCTGTGTGTTTGGTGAGTTGTGAGCAGTGCACCACTGGGAACAGCTAGATGCCGAGTCATGGGAAGTGATTGGCTTCTTTTCTTACACTCCAAAAAGTAGTCAGTTGAAACAACTCAAGTATCTCCCTTCTGAAGCACCTTGGAAGTACAACGTAGAGAAAGAAACAGCAGAGACAAGGCTCTGTGGGCCCTTTTGTATATGAGGCTTGAAGGGAAACTTTATGTTCCTCATTGGGATTTAGAGAGTTTCGGGCTCAATTCTCCCTGAGAAACACTGTAGTTGCACATGTTCTCTTCATAGCAGAGTTGTCTTTGTGATGACAAGTGAGTTTCTAGGAAAGAAATATGGAGGTTGCCATTCTTTGGTAGCTGCTCATCCTTCCGTAATCTGTAGTGAATGGGCGACCCTAAAGAACACTAGCCTCAAGCTAACTTTCCTCTTGTATCATGCCGCAGGTTGCAGGCAGCAGACTCCATGTAGCGTTATTTATTGTGGTTCTTGAGCTCCAGGTAGCATTCCAGGTCTCTTAGGACTGGCGGGTCAACACTAGGATGAGCAATGTATTAGAAGGACGGCCGGTGTGTTTGGGCCTTTATGAGCAATGCAGCTTTGGAAGAGCTAGATGCCGAGTCACAGGCTGTGAAGGGCTTCTTTGCTTAAACCTCTTCATTTTTGCAAGTTGAAAGAACTCATGTATCTCCCTTCTTAAGCACCTTGTGGGTACAAAGTAGAGAAAGAATCAGCAAGGTCAATGCTCTGCTGGCCCCTTTGAAGATAAGTCTTGAAGGGAAACTTCATTTTCCTCTTTGGCATTTAGAGAGTTGGGGGCTCAATTCTCCCTGAGAAACACTGTGTAGTTGCACGAGGTCTCTTCATAGCACAATTGCCTTTGTGACCACAAGTGAGTTTCTAGGAAAGAAACTCGGAGTTTGCCATTCTTTGCTGGTGCTCGTCCTTTGGTAATCTTCAGTGAATTGGTGACCCCGTTTGAGCACTAGCCTCAAGCTAACGTTCCTCTTCTATCATGCCACTTGTTGCCATGCAGCACAATCTCTGTAGCCTTATTCAGTGTGGTTCTGGAGCTCTAGGAAGCATTCCAGGTCTCTTAGTACTGGCGGATCTGCTCGACCTTGAGAAACGATACAAGAAGGATGGCCTGCGTGTTTGGGGAGTTGTGAGCAGTGCACCGTTGGGAACACCTAGATGCCGAGACATGGGAGGTGAAGGGGTTTTTTGTGAAACCTGTAGAATGTGGCAACTTGAAACAACTCAAGTATCTCCCTTCGAAAGCACGTTGGAGGTACTAAATAGAGGAAGAAGCATGAGAGTCAGGGCTCTGCGGGCCATTTTGAATATAAGGCTGAAGGGAAACTTTATTTTCCTTATTGGCCTTTAGAGAGTTGTGGGCTCAGTTCTCCCTGAGAAACTCTTTACTTGCGCATGTTCTCTTCATAGCACAATTGGCTTAGTGATGACAAGTGAGTTGCTAGGAGAGAAACTTGGAGGTTGCCATTCCTTGGTAGCTGCTCATCCTTCAGTAATCTGTAGTGAACTGGCGACCCCATTGAACACTAGCCTCAAGCTAACTTTCCTCTTGTATCATGCCACTGTTTGGCATGCAGCAGAATCCATGTAGCTTTATTCAGTGTGGTTCTTTAGCTCTAGGAAGCCTTCCAGGTCTCAGTAATGGTGGGTCTGCACGAGGAGGAGAAACGTCCTAGAAGGACGGCCTGTGTGTTTGGGCATTTCTCAGCAATGTATCGTTGGGAACAGCTAGATGCCGAGCCAGGGGCAGTGAAGGGCTTATTTGCTTAAAGCTGTAAATTGTGGCAAGTTGAAACAACGGAAGTATCTCCCTTCTAAAGCACCTTTAAGGTACAAAATAGAGAAAGAACGAGCAGGGTTAAGGCTCTGAGGACCCTGTTAAAATAAGGCTTGAAGGGAAACTTTATTTTCCTCTTTGGGATTTAGAGACTTGTGGGCTCCATTCCCCCTAACTCTTTAGTTGCACATATTCTCTTCATAGCACAATTGCCTTTGTGATGACAAGTGAGTTTCTAGGAATGAAATATGGAGGTTGCCATTCTTTCGTAGCTGATCATCCTTTGGTACTCTGTAATGAACTGGCGAGCCCATTGAACACTAGCTTCAAGCTAAAGTTCCCCTTGGTTCATGCCGCAGGTTGCAGGCTTCAGAATCCATGTAGCGTTATTCAGTGTGGTTCTTGAGCTCTCGGAAGCATTCCAGGTCTCTTAGTACAGGCGGGTCTGTACTAGGACGAGAAAACTACAGGCAGGATGGCCTGTGTGTTTGGTGAGTTGTGAGCAGTGCACCACTGGGAACAGCTAGATGCCGAGTCATGGGAAGTGATTGGCTTCTTTTCTTACACTCCAAAAAGTAGTCAGTTGAAACAACTCAAGTATCTCCCTTCTAAAGCACCTTGGAAGTACAACGTAGAGAAAGAAACAGCAGAGACAAGGCTCTGTGGGCCCTTTTGTATATGAGGCTTGAAGGGAAACTTTATGTTCCTCATTGGGATTTAGAGAGTTTCGGGCTCAATTCTCCCTGAGAAACACTGTAGTTGCACATGTTCTCTTCATAGCAGAGTTGTCTTTGTGATGACAAGTGAGTTTCTAGGAAAGACATATGGAGGTTGCCATTCTTTGGTAGCTGCTCATCCTTCCGTAATCTGTAGTGAATGGGCGACCCTAAAGAACACTAGCCTCAAGCTAACTTTCCTCTTGTATCATGCCGCAGGTTGCAGGCAGCAGACTCCATGTAGCGTTATTTATTGTGGTTCTTGAGCTCCAGGTAGCATTCCAGGTCTCTTAGGACTGGCGGGTCAACACTAGGATGAGCAATGTATTAGAAGGACGGCCGGTGTGTTTGGGCCTTTATGAGCAATGCAGCTTTGGAAGAGCTAGATGCCGAGTCACAGGCTGTGAAGGGCTTCTTTGCTTAAACCTCTTCATTTTTGCAAGTTGAAAGAACTCATGTATCTCCCTTCTTAAGCACCTTGTGGGTACAAAGTAGAGAAAGAATCAGCAAGGTCAATGCTCTGCTGGCCCCTTTGAAGATAAGTCTTGAAGGGAAACTTCATTTTCCTCTTTGGCATTTAGAGAGTTGGGGGCTCAATTCTCCCTGAGAAACACTGTGTAGTTGCACGAGGTCTCTTCATAGCACAATTGCCTTTGTGACCACAAGTGAGTTTCTAGGAAAGAAACTCGGAGTTTGCCATTCTTTGCTGGTGCTCGTCCTTTGGTAATCTTCAGTGAATTGGTGACCCCGTTTGAGCACTAGCCTCAAGCTAACGTTCCTCTTCTATCATGCCACTTGTTGCCATGCAGCACAATCTCTGTCGCCTTATTCAGTGTGGTTCTGGAGCTCTAGGAAGCATTCCAGGTCTCTTAGTACTGGCGGATCTGCTCGACCTTGAGAAACGATACAAGAAGGATGGCCTGTGTGTTTGGGGAGTTGTGAGCAGTGCACCGTTGGGAACACCTAGATGCCGAGACATGGGAGGTGAAGGGGTTTTTTGTGAAACCTGTAGAATGTGGCAACTTGAAACAACTCAAGTATCTCCCTTCGAAAGCACGTTGGAGGTACTAAATAGAGGAAGAAGCATGAGAGTCAGGGCTCTGCGGGCCATTTTGAATATAAGGCTGAAGGGAAACTTTATTTTCCTTATTGGCCTTTAGAGAGTTGTGGGCTCAGTTCTCCCTGAGAAACTCTTTACTTGCGCATGTTCTCTTCATAGCACAATTGGCTTATTGATGACAAGTGAGTTGCTAGGAGAGAAACTTGGAGGTTGCCATTCCTTGGTAGCTGCTCATCCTTCAGTAATCTGTAGTGAACTGGCGACCCCATTGAACACTAGCCTCAAGCTAACTTTCCTCTGGTATCATGCCACTGTTTGGCATGCAGCAGAATCCATGTAGCTTTATTCAGTGTGGTTCTTTAGCTCTAGGAAGCCTTCCAGGTCTCAGTAATGGTGGGTCTGCACGAGGAGGAGAAACGTCCTAGAAGGACGGCCTGTGTGTTTGGGCATTTCTCAGCAATGTATCGTTGGGAACAGCTAGATGCCGAGCCAGGGGCAGTGAAGGGCTTATTTGCTTAAAGCTGTAAATTGTGGCAAGTTGAAACAACGGAAGTATCTCCCTTCTAAAGCACCTTTAAGGTACAAAATAGAGAAAGAACGAGCAGGGTTGAGGCTCTGAGGACCCTGTTAAAATAAGGCTTGAAGGGAAACTTTATTTTCCTCTTTGGGATTTAGAGACTTGTGGGCTCCATTCCCCCTAACTCTTTAGTTGCACATATTCTCTTCATAGCACAATTGCCTTTGTGATGACAAGTGAGTTTCTAGGAATGAAATATGGAGGTTGCCATTCTTTCGTAGCTGATCATCCTTTGGTACTCTGTAATGAACTGGCGAGCCCATTGAACACTAGCTTCAAGCTAAAGTTCCCCTTGGTTCATGCCGCAGGTTGCAGGCTTCAGAATCCATGTAGCGTTATTCAGTGTGGTTCTTGAGCTCTCGGAAGCATTCCAGGTCTCTTAGTACAGGCGGGTCTGTACTAGGACGAGAAAACTACAGGCAGGATGGCCTGTGTGTTTGGTGAGTTGTGAGCAGTGCACCACTGGGAACAGCTAGATGCCGAGTCATGGGAAGTGATTGGCTTCTTTTCTTACACTCCAAAAAGTAGTCAGTTGAAACAACTCAAGTATCTCCCTTCTAAAGCACCTTGGAAGTACAACGTAGAGAAAGAAACAGCAGAGACAAGGCTCTGTGGGCCCTTTTGTATATGAGGCTTGAAGGGAAACTTTATGTTCCTCATTGGGATTTAGAGAGTTTCGGGCTCAATTCTCCCTGAGAAACACTGTAGTTGCACATGTTCTCTTCATAGCAGAGTTGTCTTTGTGATGACAAGTGAGTTTCTAGGAAAGAAATATGGAGGTTGCCATTCTTTGGTAGCTGCTCATCCTTCCGTAATCTGTAGTGAATGGGCGACCCTAAAGAACACTAGCCTCAAGCTAACTTTCCTCTTGTATCATGCCGCAGGTTGCAGGCAGCAGACTCCATGTAGCGTTATTTATTGTGGTTCTTGAGCTCCAGGTAGCATTCCAGGTCTCTTAGGACTGGCGGGTCAACACTAGGATGAGCAATGTATTAGAAGGACGGCCGGTGTGTTTGGGCCTTTATGAGCAATGCAGCTTTGGAAGAGCTAGATGCCGAGTCACAGGCTGTGAAGGGCTTCTTTGCTTAAACCTCTTCATTTTTGCAAGTTGAAAGAACTCATGTATCTCCCTTCTTAAGCACCTTGTGGGTACAAAGTAGAGAAAGAATCAGCAAGGTCAATGCTCTGCTGGCCCCTTTGAAGATAAGTCTTGAAGGGAAACTTCATTTTCCTCTTTGGCATTTAGAGAGTTGGGGGCTCAATTCTCCCTGAGAAACACTGTGTAGTTGCACGAGGTCTCTTCATAGCACAATTGCCTTTGTGACCACAAGTGAGTTTCTAGGAAAGAAACTCGGAGTTTGCCATTCTTTGCTGGTGCTCGTCCTTTGGTAATCTTCAGTGAATTGGTGACCCCGTTTGAGCACTAGCCTCAAGCTAACGTTCCTCTTCTATCATGCCACTTGTTGCCATGCAGCACAATCTCTGTAGCCTTATTCAGTGTGGTTCTGGAGCTCTAGGAAGCATTCCAGGTCTCTTAGTACTGGCGGATCTGCTCGACCTTGAGAAACGATACAAGAAGGATGGCCTGTGTGTTTGGGGAGTTGTGAGCAGTGCACCGTTGGGAACACCTAGATGCCGAGACATGGGAGGTGAAGGGGTTTTTTGTGAAACCTGTAGAATGTGGCAACTTGAAACAACTCAAGTATCTCCCTTCGAAAGCACGTTGGAGGTACTAAATAGAGGAAGAAGCATGAGAGTCAGGGCTCTGCGGGCCATTTTGAATATAAGGCTGAAGGGAAACTTTATTTTCCTTATTGGCCTTTAGAGAGTTGTGGGCTCAGTTCTCCCTGAGAAACTCTTTACTTGCGCATGTTCTCTTCATAGCACAATTGGCTTAGTGATGACAAGTGAGTTGCTAGGAGAGAAACTTGGAGGTTGCCATTCCTTGGTAGCTGCTCATCCTTCAGTAATCTGTAGTGAACTGGCGACCCCATTGAACACTAGCCTCAAGCTAACTTTCCTCTGGTATCATGCCACTGTTTGGCATGCAGCAGAATCCATGTAGCTTTATTCAGTGTGGTTCTTTAGCTCTAGGAAGCCTTCCAGGTCTCAGTAATGGTGGGTCTGCACGAGGAGGAGAAACGTCCTAGAAGGACGGCCTGTGTGTTTGGGCATTTCTCAGCAATGTATCGTTGGGAACAGCTAGATGCCGAGCCAGGGGCAGTGAAGGGCTTATTTGCTTAAAGCTGTAAATTGTGGCAAGTTGAAACAACGGAAGTATCTCCCTTCTAAAGCACCTTTAAGGTACAAAATAGAGAAAGAACGAGCAGGGTTGAGGCTCTGAGGACCCTGTTAAAATAAGGCTTGAAGGGAAACTTTATTTTCCTCTTTGGGATTTAGAGACTTGTGGGCTCCATTCCCCCTAACTCTTTAGTTGCACATATTCTCTTCATAGCACAATTGCCTTTGTGATGACAAGTGAGTTTCTAGGAATGAAATATGGAGGTTGCCATTCTTTCGTAGCTGATCATCCTTTGGTACTCTGTAATGAACTGGCGAGCCCATTGAACACTAGCTTCAAGCTAAAGTTCCCCTTGGTTCATGCCGCAGGTTGCAGGCTTCAGAATCCATGTAGCGTTATTCAGTGTGGTTCTTGAGCTCTCGGAAGCATTCCAGGTCTCTTAGTACAGGCGGGTCTGTACTAGGACGAGAAAACTACAGGCAGGATGGCCTGTGTGTTTGGTGAGTTGTGAGCAGTGCACCACTGGGAACAGCTAGATGCCGAGTCATGGGAAGTGATTGGCTTCTTTTCTTACCCTCCAAAAAGTAGTCAGTTGAAACAACTCAAGTATCTCCCTTCTAAAGCACCTTGGAAGTACAACGTAGAGAAAGAAACAGCAGAGACAAGGCTCTGTGGGCCCTTTTGTATATGAGGCTTGAAGGGAAACTTTATGTTCCTCATTGGGATTTAGAGAGTTTCGGGCTCAATTCTCCCTGAGAAACACTGTAGTTGCACATGTTCTCTTCATAGCAGAGTTGTCTTTGTGATGACAAGTGAGTTTCTAGGAAAGACATATGGAGGTTGCCATTCTTTGGTAGCTGCTCATCCTTCCGTAATCTGTAGTGAATGGGCGACCCTAAAGAACACTAGCCTCAAGCTAACTTTCCTCTTGTATCATGCCGCAGGTTGCAGGCAGCAGACTCCATGTAGCGTTATTTTTTGTGGTTCTTGAGCTCCAGGTAGCATTCCAGGTCTCTTAGGACTGGCGGGTCAACACTAGGATGAGCAATGTATTAGAAGGACGGCCGGTGTGTTTGGGCCTTTATGAGCAATGCAGCTTTGGAAGAGCTAGATGCCGAGTCACAGGCTGTGAAGGGCTTCTTTGCTTAAACCTCTTCATTTTTGCAAGTTGAAAGAACTCATGTATCTCCCTTCTTAAGCACCTTGTGGGTACAAAGTAGAGAAAGAATCAGCAAGGTCAATGCTCTGCTGGCCCCTTTGAAGATAAGTCTTGAAGGGAAACTTCATTTTCCTCTTTGGCATTTAGAGAGTTGGGGGCTCAATTCTCCCTGAGAAACACTGTGTAGTTGCACGAGGTCTCTTCATAGCACAATTGCCTTTGTGACCACAAGTGAGTTTCTAGGAAAGAAACTCGGAGTTTGCCATTCTTTGCTGGTGCTCGTCCTTTGGTAATCTTCAGTGAATTGGTGACCCCGTTTGAGCACTAGCCTCAAGCTAACGTTCCTCTTCTATCATGCCACTTGTTGCCATGCAGCACAATCTCTGTCGCCTTATTCAGTGTGGTTCTGGAGCTCTAGGAAGCATTCCAGGTCTCTTAGTACTGGCGGATCTGCTCGACCTTGAGAAACGATACAAGAAGGATGGCCTGTGTGTTTGGGGAGTTGTGAGCAGTGCACCGTTGGGAACACCTAGATGCCGAGACATGGGAGGTGAAGGGGTTTTTTGTGAAACCTGTAGAATGTGGCAACTTGAAACAACTCAAGTATCTCCCTTCGAAAGCACGTTGGAGGTACTAAATAGAGGAAGAAGCATGGGAGTCAGGGCTCTGCGGGCCATTTTGAATATAAGGCTGAAGGGAAACTTTATTTTCCTTATTGGCCTTTAGAGAGTTGTGGGCTCAGTTCTCCCTGAGAAACTCTTTACTTGCGCATGTTCTCTTCATAGCACAATTGGCTTAGTGATGACAAGTGAGTTGCTAGGAGAGAAACTTGGAGGTTGCCATTCCTTGGTAGCTGCTCATCCTTCAGTAATCTGTAGTGAACTGGCGACCCCATTGAACACTAGCCTCAAGCTAACTTTCCTCTTGTATCATGCCACTGTTTGGCATGCAGCAGAATCCATGTAGCTTTATTCAGTGTGGTTCTTTAGCTCTAGGAAGCCTTCCAGGTCTCAGTAATGGTGGGTCTGCACGAGGAGGAGAAACGTCCTAGAAGGACGGCCTGTGTGTTTGGGCATTTCTCAGCAATGTATCGTTGGGAACAGCTAGATGCCGAGCCAGGGGCAGTGAAGGGCTTATTTGCTTAAAGCTGTAAATTGTGGCAAGTTGAAACAACGGAAGTATCTCCCTTCTAAAGCACCTTTAAGGTACAAAATAGAGAAAGAACGAGCAGGGTTGAGGCTCTGAGAACCCTGTTAAAATAAGGCTTGAAGGGAAACTTTATTTTCCTCTTTGGGATTTAGAGACTTGTGGGCTCCATTCCCCCTAACTCTTTAGTTGCACATATTCTCTTCATAGCACAATTGCCTTTGTGATGACAAGCGAGTTTCTAGGAATGAAATATGGAGGTTGCCATTCTTTCGTAGCTGATCATCCTTTGGTACTCTGTAATGAACTGGCGAGCCCATTGAACACTAGCTTCAAGCTAAAGTTCCCCTTGGTTCATGCCGCAGGTTGCAGGCTTCAGAATCCATGTAGCGTTATTCAGTGTGGTTCTTGAGCTCTCGGAAGCATTCCAGGTCTCTTAGTACAGGCGGGTCTGTACTAGGACGAGAAAACTACAGGCAGGATGGCCTGTGTGTTTGGTGAGTTGTGAGCAGTGCACCACTGGGAACAGCTAGATGCCGAGTCATGGGAAGTGATTGGCTTCTTTTCTTACACTCCAAAAAGTAGTCAGTTGAAACAACTCAAGTATCTCCCTTCTAAAGCACCTTGGAAGTACAACGTAGAGAAAGAAACAGCAGAGACAAGGCTCTGTGGGCCCTTTTGTATATGAGGCTTGAAGGGAAACTTTATGTTCCTCATTGGGATTTAGAGAGTTTCGGGCTCAATTCTCCCTGAGAAACACTGTAGTTGCACATGTTCTCTTCATAGCAGAGTTGTCTTTGTGATGACAAGTGAGTTTCTAGGAAAGACATATGGAGGTTGCCATTCTTTGGTAGCTGCTCATCCTTCCGTAATCGGTAGTGAATGGGCGACCCTAAAGAACACTAGCCTCAAGCTAACTTTCCTCTTGTATCATGCCGCAGGTTGCAGGCAGCAGACTCCATGTAGCGTTATTTTTTGTGGTTCTTGAGCTCCAGGTAGCATTCCAGGTCTCTTAGGACTGGCGGGTCAACACTAGGATGAGCAATGTATTAGAAGGACGGCCGGTGTGTTTGGGCCTTTATGAGCAATGCAGCTTTGGAAGAGCTAGATGCCGAGTCACAGGCTGTGAAGGGCTTCTTTGCTTAAACCTCTTCATTTTTGCAAGTTGAAAGAACTCATGTATCTCCCTTCTTAAGCACCTTGTGGGTACAAAGTAGAGAAAGAATCAGCAAGGTCAATGCTCTGCTGGCCCCTTTGAAGATAAGTCTTGAAGGGAAACTTCATTTTCCTCTTTGGCATTTAGAGAGTTGGGGGCTCAATTCTCCCTGAGAAACACTGTGTAGTTGCACGAGGTCTCTTCATAGCACAATTGCCTTTGTGACCACAAGTGAGTTTCTAGGAAAGAAACTCGGAGTTTGCCATTCTTTGCTGGTGCTCGTCCTTTGGTAATCTTCAGTGAATTGGTGACCCCGTTTGAGCACTAGCCTCAAGCTAACGTTCCTCTTCTATCATGCCACTTGTTGCCATGCAGCACAATCTCTGTAGCCTTATTCAGTGTGGTTCTGGAGCTCTAGGAAGCATTCCAGGTCTCTTAGTACTGGCGGATCTGCTCGACCTTGAGAAACGATACAAGAAGGATGGCCTGTGTGTTTGGGGAGTTGTGAGCAGTGCACCGTTGGGAACACCTAGATGCCGAGACATGGGAGGTGAAGGGGTTTTTTGTGAAACCTGTAGAATGTGGCAACTTGAAACAACTCAAGTATCTCCCTTCGAAAGCACGTTGGAGGTACTAAATAGAGGAAGAAGCATGGGAGTCAGGGCTCTGCGGGCCATTTTGAATATAAGGCTGAAGGGAAACTTTATTTTCCTTATTGGCCTTTAGAGAGTTGTGGGCTCAGTTCTCCCTGAGAAACTCTTTACTTGCGCATGTTCTCTTCATAGCACAATTGGCTTAGTGATGACAAGTGAGTTGCTAGGAGAGAAACTTGGAGGTTGCCATTCCTTGGTAGCTGCTCATCCTTCAGTAATCTGTAGTGAACTGGCGACCCCATTGAACACTAGCCTCAAGCTAACTTTCCTCTGGTATCATGCCACTGTTTGGCATGCAGCAGAATCCATGTAGCTTTATTCAGTGTGGTTCTTTAGCTCTAGGAAGCCTTCCAGGTCTCAGTAATGGTGGGTCTGCACGAGGAGGAGAAACGTCCTAGAAGGACGGCCTGTGTGTTTGGGCATTTCTCAGCAATGTATCGTTGGGAACAGCTAGATGCCGAGCCAGGGGCAGTGAAGGGCTTATTTGCTTAAAGCTGTAAATTGTGGCAAGTTGAAACAACGGAAGTATCTCCCTTCTAAAGCACCTTTAAGGTACAAAATAGAGAAAGAACGAGCAGGGTTAAGGCTCTGAGGACCCTGTTAAAATAAGGCTTGAAGGGAAACTTTATTTTCCTCTTTGGGATTTAGAGACTTGTGGGCTCCATTCCCCCTAACTCTTTAGTTGCACATATTCTCTTCATAGCACAATTGCCTTTGTGATGACAAGCGAGTTTCTAGGAATGAAATATGGAGGTTGCCATTCTTTCGTAGCTGATCATCCTTTGGTACTCTGTAATGAACTGGCGAGCCCATTGAACACTAGCTTCAAGCTAAAGTTCCCCTTGGTTCATGCCGCAGGTTGCAGGCTTCAGAATCCATGTAGCGTTATTCAGTGTGGTTCTTGAGCTCTCGGAAGCATTCCAGGTCTCTTAGTACAGGCGGGTCTGTACTAGGACGAGAAAACTACAGGCAGGATGGCCTGTGTGTTTGGTGAGTTGTGAGCAGTGCACCACTGGGAACAGCTAGATGCCGAGTCATGGGAAGTGATTGGCTTCTTTTCTTACACTCCAAAAAGTAGTCAGTTGAAACAACTCAAGTATCTCCCTTCTAAAGCACCTTGGAAGTACAACGTAGAGAAAGAAACAGCAGAGACAAGGCTCTGTGGGCCCTTTTGTATATGAGGCTTGAAGGGAAACTTTATGTTCCTCATTGGGATTTAGAGAGTTTCGGGCTCAATTCTCCCTGAGAAACACTGTAGTTGCACATGTTCTCTTCATAGCAGAGTTGTCTTTGTGATGACAAGTGAGTTTCTAGGAAAGACATATGGAGGTTGCCATTCTTTGGTATCTGCTCATCCTTCCGTAATCTGTAGTGAATGGGCGACCCTAAAGAACACTAGCCTCAAGCTAACTTTCCTCTTGTATCATGCCGCAGGTTGCAGGCAGCAGACTCCATGTAGCGTTATTTTTTGTGGTTCTTGAGCTCCAGGTAGCATTCCAGGTCTCTTAGGACTGGCGGGTCAACACTAGGATGAGCAATGTATTAGAAGGACGGCCGGTGTGTTTGGGCCTTTATGAGCAATGCAGCTTTGGAAGAGCTAGATGCCGAGTCACAGGCTGTGAAGGGCTTCTTTGCTTAAACCTCTTCATTTTTGCAAGTTGAAAGAACTCATGTATCTCCCTTCTTAAGCACCTTGTGGGTACAAAGTAGAGAAAGAATCAGCAAGGTCAATGCTCTGCTGGCCCCTTTGAAGATAAGTCTTGAAGGGAAACTTCATTTTCCTCTTTGGCATTTAGAGAGTTGGGGGCTCAATTCTCCCTGAGAAACACTGTGTAGTTGCACGAGGTCTCTTCATAGCACAATTGCCTTTGTGACCACAAGTGAGTTTCTAGGAAAGAAACTCGGAGTTTGCCATTCTTTGCTGGTGCTCGTCCTTTGGTAATCTTCAGTGAATTGGTGACCCCGTTTGAGCACTAGCCTCAAGCTAACGTTCCTCTTCTATCATGCCACTTGTTGCCATGCAGCACAATCTCTGTAGCCTTATTCAGTGTGGTTCTGGAGCTCTAGGAAGCATTCCAGGTCTCTTAGTACTGGCGGATCTGCTCGACCTTGAGAAACGATACAAGAAGGATGGCCTGTGTGTTTGGGGAGTTGTGAGCAGTGCACCGTTGGGAACACCTAGATGCCGAGACATGGGAGGTGAAGGGTTTTTTTGTGAAACCTGTAGAATGTGGCAACTTGAAACAACTCAAGTATCTCCCTTCGAAAGCACGTTGGAGGTACTAAATAGAGGAAGAAGCATGGGAGTCAGGGCTCTGCGGGCCATTTTGAATATAAGGCTGAAGGGAAACTTTATTTTCCTTATTGGCCTTTAGAGAGTTGTGGGCTCAGTTCTCCCTGAGAAACTCTTTACTTGCGCATGTTCTCTTCATAGCACAATTGGCTTAGTGATGACAAGTGAGTTGCTAGGAGAGAAACTTGGAGGTTGCCATTCCTTGGTAGCTGCTCATCCTTCAGTAATCTGTAGTGAACTGGCGACCCCATTGAACACTAGCCTCAAGCTAACTTTCCTCTGGTATCATGCCACTGTTTGGCATGCAGCAGAATCCATGTAGCTTTATTCAGTGTGGTTCTTTAGCTCTAGGAAGCCTTCCAGGTCTCAGTAATGGTGGGTCTGCACGAGGAGGAGAAACGTCCTAGAAGGACGGCCTGTGTGTTTGGGCATTTCTCAGCAATGTATCGTTGGGAACAGCTAGATGCCGAGCCAGGGGCAGTGAAGGGCTTATTTGCTTAAAGCTGTAAATTGTGGCAAGTTGAAACAACGGAAGTATCTCCCTTCTAAAGCACCTTTAAGGTACAAAATAGAGAAAGAACGAGCAGGGTTAAGGCTCTGAGGACCCTGTTAAAATAAGGCTTGAAGGGAAACTTTATTTTCCTCTTTGGGATTTAGAGACTTGTGGGCTCCATTCCCCCTAACTCTTTAGTTGCACATATTCTCTTCATAGCACAATTGCCTTTGTGATGACAAGCGAGTTTCTAGGAATGAAATATGGAGGTTGCCATTCTTTCGTAGCTGATCATCCTTTGGTACTCTGTAATGAACTGGCGAGCCCATTGAACACTAGCTTCAAGCTAAAGTTCCCCTTGGTTCATGCCGCAGGTTGCAGGCTTCAGAATCCATGTAGCGTTATTCAGTGTGGTTCTTGAGCTCTCGGAAGCATTCCAGGTCTCTTAGTACAGGCGGGTCTGTACTAGGACGAGAAAACTACAGGCAGGATGGCCTGTGTGTTTGGTGAGTTGTGAGCAGTGCACCACTGGGAACAGCTAGATGCCGAGTCATGGGAAGTGATTGGCTTCTTTTCTTACACTCCAAAAAGTAGTCAGTTGAAACAACTCAAGTATCTCCCTTCTAAAGCACCTTGGAAGTACAACGTAGAGAAAGAAACAGCAGAGACAAGGCTCTGTGGGCCCTTTTGTATATGAGGCTTGAAGGGAAACTTTATGTTCCTCATTGGGATTTAGAGAGTTTCGGGCTCAATTCTCCCTGAGAAACACTGTAGTTGCACATGTTCTCTTCATAGCAGAGTTGTCTTTGTGATGACAAGTGAGTTTCTAGGAAAGACATATGGAGGTTGCCATTCTTTGGTAGCTGCTCATCCTTCCGTAATCGGTAGTGAATGGGCGACCCTAAAGAACACTAGCCTCAAGCTAACTTTCCTCTTGTATCATGCCGCAGGTTGCAGGCAGCAGACTCCATGTAGCGTTATTTATTGTGGTTCTTGAGCTCCAGGTAGCATTCCAGGTCTCTTAGGACTGGCGGGTCAACACTAGGATGAGCAATGTATTAGAAGGACGGCCGGTGTGTTTGGGCCTTTATGAGCAATGCAGCTTTGGAAGAGCTAGATGCCGAGTCACAGGCTGTGAAGGGCTTCTTTGCTTAAACCTCTTCATTTTTGCAAGTTGAAAGAACTCATGTATCTCCCTTCTTAAGCACCTTGTGGGTACAAAGTAGAGAAAGAATCAGCAAGGTCAATGCTCTGCTGGCCCCTTTGAAGATAAGTCTTGAAGGGAAACTTCATTTTCCTCTTTGGCATTTAGAGAGTTGGGGGCTCAATTCTCCCTGAGAAACACTGTGTAGTTGCACGAGGTCTCTTCATAGCACAATTGCCTTTGTGACCACAAGTGAGTTTCTAGGAAAGAAACTCGGAGTTTGCCATTCTTTGCTGGTGCTCGTCCTTTGGTAATCTTCAGTGAATTGGTGACCCCGTTTGAGCACTAGCCTCAAGCTAACGTTCCTCTTCTATCATGCCACTTGTTGCCATGCAGCACAATCTCTGTCGCCTTATTCAGTGTGGTTCTGGAGCTCTAGGAAGCATTCCAGGTCTCTTAGTACTGGCGGATCTGCTCGACCTTGAGAAACGATACAAGAAGGATGGCCTGTGTGTTTGGGGAGTTGTGAGCAGTGCACCGTTGGGAACACCTAGATGCCGAGACATGGGAGGTGAAGGGGTTTTTTGTGAAACCTGTAGAATGTGGCAACTTGAAACAACTCAAGTATCTCCCTTCGAAAGCACGTTGGAGGTACTAAATAGAGGAAGAAGCATGAGAGTCAGGGCTCTGCGGGCCATTTTGAATATAAGGCTGAAGGGAAACTTTATTTTCCTTATTGGCCTTTAGAGAGTTGTGGGCTCAGTTCTCCCTGAGAAACTCTTTACTTGCGCATGTTCTCTTCATAGCACAATTGGCTTAGTGATGACAAGTGAGTTGCTAGGAGAGAAACTTGGAGGTTGCCATTCCTTGGTAGCTGCTCATCCTTCAGTAATCTGTAGTGAACTGGCGACCCCATTGAACACTAGCCTCAAGCTAACTTTCCTCTGGTATCATGCCACTGTTTGGCATGCAGCAGAATCCATGTAGCTTTATTCAGTGTGGTTCTTTAGCTCTAGGAAGCCTTCCAGGTCTCAGTAATGGTGGGTCTGCACGAGGAGGAGAAACGTCCTAGAAGGACGGCCTGTGTGTTTGGGCATTTCTCAGCAATGTATCGTTGGGAACAGCTAGATGCCGAGCCAGGGGCAGTGAAGGGCTTATTTGCTTAAAGCTGTAAATTGTGGCAAGTTGAAACAACGGAAGTATCTCCCTTCTAAAGCACCTTTAAGGTACAAAATAGAGAAAGAACGAGCAGGGTTAAGGCTCTGAGGACCCTGTTAAAATAAGGCTTGAAGGGAAACTTTATTTTCCTCTTTGGGATTTAGAGACTTGTGGGCTCCATTCCCCCTAACTCTTTAGTTGCACATATTCTCTTCATAGCACAATTGCCTTTGTGATGACAAGTGAGTTTCTAGGAATGAAATATGGAGGTTGCCATTCTTTCGTAGCTGATCATCCTTTGGTACTCTGTAATGAACTGGCGAGCCCATTGAACACTAGCTTCAAGCTAAAGTTCCCCTTGGTTCATGCCGCAGGTTGCAGGCTTCAGAATCCATGTAGCGTTATTCAGTGTGGTTCTTGAGCTCTCGGAAGCATTCCAGGTCTCTTAGTACAGGCGGGTCTGTACTAGGACGAGAAAACTACAGGCAGGATGGCCTGTGTGTTTGGTGAGTTGTGAGCAGTGCACCACTGGGAACAGCTAGATGCCGAGTCATGGGAAGTGATTGGCTTCTTTTCTTACACTCCAAAAAGTAGTCAGTTGAAACAACTCAAGTATCTCCCTTCTAAAGCACCTTGGAAGTACAACGTAGAGAAAGAAACAGCAGAGACAAGGCTCTGTGGGCCCTTTTGTATATGAGGCTTGAAGGGAAACTTTATGTTCCTCATTGGGATTTAGAGAGTTTCGGGCTCAATTCTCCCTGAGAAACACTGTAGTTGCACATGTTCTCTTCATAGCAGAGTTGTCTTTGTGATGACAAGTGAGTTTCTAGGAAAGACATATGGAGGTTGCCATTCTTTGGTAGCTGCTCATCCTTCCGTAATCTGTAGTGAATGGGCGACCCTAAAGAACACTAGCCTCAAGCTAACTTTCCTCTTGTATCATGCCGCAGGTTGCAGGCAGCAGACTCCATGTAGCGTTATTTATTGTGGTTCTTGAGCTCCAGGTAGCATTCCAGGTCTCTTAGGACTGGCGGGTCAACACTAGGATGAGCAATGTATTAGAAGGACGGCCGGTGTGTTTGGGCCTTTATGAGCAATGCAGCTTTGGAAGAGCTAGATGCCGAGTCACAGGCTGTGAAGGGCTTCTTTGCTTAAACCTCTTCATTTTTGCAAGTTGAAAGAACTCATGTATCTCCCTTCTTAAGCACCTTGTGGGTACAAAGTAGAGAAAGAATCAGCAAGGTCAATGCTCTGCTGGCCCCTTTGAAGATAAGTCTTGAAGGGAAACTTCATTTTCCTCTTTGGCATTTAGAGAGTTGGGGGCTCAATTCTCCCTGAGAAACACTGTGTAGTTGCACGAGGTCTCTTCATAGCACAATTGCCTTTGTGACCACAAGTGAGTTTCTAGGAAAGAAACTCGGAGTTTGCCATTCTTTGCTGGTGCTCGTCCTTTGGTAATCTTCAGTGAATTGGTGACCCCGTTTGAGCACTAGCCTCAAGCTAACGTTCCTCTTCTATCATGCCACTTGTTGCCATGCAGCACAATCTCTGTCGCCTTATTCAGTGTGGTTCTGGAGCTCTAGGAAGCATTCCAGGTCTCTTAGTACTGGCGGATCTGCTCGACCTTGAGAAACGATACAAGAAGGATGGCCTGTGTGTTTGGGGAGTTGTGAGCAGTGCACCGTTGGGAACACCTAGATGCCGAGACATGGGAGGTGAAGGGGTTTTTTGTGAAACCTGTAGAATGTGGCAACTTGAAACAACTCAAGTATCTCCCTTCGAAAGCACGTTGGAGGTACTAAATAGAGGAAGAAGCATGAGAGTCAGGGCTCTGCGGGCCATTTTGAATATAAGGCTGAAGGGAAACTTTATTTTCCTTATTGGCCTTTAGAGAGTTGTGGGCTCAGTTCTCCCTGAGAAACTCTTTACTTGCGCATGTTCTCTTCATAGCACAATTGGCTTAGTGATGACAAGTGAGTTGCTAGGAGAGAAACTTGGAGGTTGCCATTCCTTGGTAGCTGCTCATCCTTCAGTAATCTGTAGTGAACTGGCGACCCCATTGAACACTAGCCTCAAGCTAACTTTCCTCTTGTATCATGCCACTGTTTGGCATGCAGCAGAATCCATGTAGCTTTATTCAGTGTGGTTCTTTAGCTCTAGGAAGCCTTCCAGGTCTCAGTAATGGTGGGTCTGCACGAGGAGGAGAAACGTCCTAGAAGGACGGCCTGTGTGTTTGGGCATTTCTCAGCAATGTATCGTTGGGAACAGCTAGATGCCGAGCCAGGGGCAGTGAAGGGCTTATTTGCTTAAAGCTGTAAATTGTGGCAAGTTGAAACAACGGAAGTATCTCCCTTCTAAAGCACCTTTAAGGTACAAAATAGAGAAAGAACGAGCAGGGTTAAGGCTCTGAGGACCCTGTTAAAATAAGGCTTGAAGGGAAACTTTATTTTCCTCTTTGGGATTTAGAGACTTGTGGGCTCCATTCCCCCTAACTCTTTAGTTGCACATATTCTCTTCATAGCACAATTGCCTTTGTGATGACAAGTGAGTTTCTAGGAATGAAATATGGAGGTTGCCATTCTTTCGTAGCTGATCATCCTTTGGTACTCTGTAATGAACTGGCGAGCCCATTGAACACTAGCTTCAAGCTAAAGTTCCCCTTGGTTCATGCCGCAGGTTGCAGGCTTCAGAATCCATGTAGCGTTATTCAGTGTGGTTCTTGAGCTCTCGGAAGCATTCCAGGTCTCTTAGTACAGGCGGGTCTGTACTAGGACGAGAAAACTACAGGCAGGATGGCCTGTGTGTTTGGTGAGTTGTGAGCAGTGCACCACTGGGAACAGCTAGATGCCGAGTCATGGGAAGTGATTGGCTTCTTTTCTTACACTCCAAAAAGTAGTCAGTTGAAACAACTCAAGTATCTCCCTTCTAAAGCACCTTGGAAGTACAACGTAGAGAAAGAAACAGCAGAGACAAGGCTCTGTGGGCCCTTTTGTATATGAGGCTTGAAGGGAAACTTTATGTTCCTCATTGGGATTTAGAGAGTTTCGGGCTCAATTCTCCCTGAGAAACACTGTAGTTGCACATGTTCTCTTCATAGCAGAGTTGTCTTTGTGATGACAAGTGAGTTTCTAGGAAAGAAATATGGAGGTTGCCATTCTTTGGTAGCTGCTCATCCTTCCGTAATCTGTAGTGAATGGGCGACCCTAAAGAACACTAGCCTCAAGCTAACTTTCCTCTTGTATCATGCCGCAGGTTGCAGGCAGCAGACTCCATGTAGCGTTATTTATTGTGGTTCTTGAGCTCCAGGTAGCATTCCAGGTCTCTTAGGACTGGCGGGTCAACACTAGGATGAGCAATGTATTAGAAGGACGGCCGGTGTGTTTGGGCCTTTATGAGCAATGCAGCTTTGGAAGAGCTAGATGCCGAGTCACAGGCTGTGAAGGGCTTCTTTGCTTAAACCTCTTCATTTTTGCAAGTTGAAAGAACTCATGTATCTCCCTTCTTAAGCACCTTGTGGGTACAAAGTAGAGAAAGAATCAGCAAGGTCAATGCTCTGCTGGCCCCTTTGAAGATAAGTCTTGAAGGGAAACTTCATTTTCCTCTTTGGCATTTAGAGAGTTGGGGGCTCAATTCTCCCTGAGAAACACTGTGTAGTTGCACGAGGTCTCTTCATAGCACAATTGCCTTTGTGACCACAAGTGAGTTTCTAGGAAAGAAACTCGGAGTTTGCCATTCTTTGCTGGTGCTCGTCCTTTGGTAATCTTCAGTGAATTGGTGACCCCGTTTGAGCACTAGCCTCAAGCTAACGTTCCTCTTCTATCATGCCACTTGTTGCCATGCAGCACAATCTCTGTAGCCTTATTCAGTGTGGTTCTGGAGCTCTAGGAAGCATTCCAGGTCTCTTAGTACTGGCGGATCTGCTCGACCTTGAGAAACGATACAAGAAGGATGGCCTGTGTGTTTGGGGAGTTGTGAGCAGTGCACCGTTGGGAACACCTAGATGCCGAGACATGGGAGGTGAAGGGGTTTTTTGTGAAACCTGTAGAATGTGGCAACTTGAAACAACTCAAGTATCTCCCTTCGAAAGCACGTTGGAGGTACTAAATAGAGGAAGAAGCATGAGAGTCAGGGCTCTGCGGGCCATTTTGAATATAAGGCTGAAGGGAAACTTTATTTTCCTTATTGGCCTTTAGAGAGTTGTGGGCTCAGTTCTCCCTGAGAAACTCTTTACTTGCGCATGTTCTCTTCATAGCACAATTGGCTTAGTGATGACAAGTGAGTTGCTAGGAGAGAAACTTGGAGGTTGCCATTCCTTGGTAGCTGCTCATCCTTCAGTAATCTGTAGTGAACTGGCGACCCCATTGAACACTAGCCTCAAGCTAACTTTCCTCTGGTATCATGCCACTGTTTGGCATGCAGCAGAATCCATGTAGCTTTATTCAGTGTGGTTCTTTAGCTCTAGGAAGCCTTCCAGGTCTCAGTAATGGTGGGTCTGCACGAGGAGGAGAAACGTCCTAGAAGGACGGCCTGTGTGTTTGGGCATTTCTCAGCAATGTATCGTTGGGAACAGCTAGATGCCGAGCCAGGGGCAGTGAAGGGCTTATTTGCTTAAAGCTGTAAATTGTGGCAAGTTGAAACAACGGAAGTATCTCCCTTCTAAAGCACCTTTAAGGTACAAAATAGAGAAAGAACGAGCAGGGTTAAGGCTCTGAGGACCCTGTTAAAATAAGGCTTGAAGGGAAACTTTATTTTCCTCTTTGGGATTTAGAGACTTGTGGGCTCCATTCCCCCTAACTCTTTAGTTGCACATATTCTCTTCATAGCACAATTGCCTTTGTGATGACAAGTGAGTTTCTAGGAATGAAATATGGAGGTTGCCATTCTTTCGTAGCTGATCATCCTTTGGTACTCTGTAATGAACTGGCGAGCCCATTGAACACTAGCTTCAAGCTAAAGTTCCCCTTGGTTCATGCCGCAGGTTGCAGGCTTCAGAATCCATGTAGCGTTATTCAGTGTGGTTCTTGAGCTCTCGGAAGCATTCCAGGTCTCTTAGTACAGGCGGGTCTGTACTAGGACGAGAAAACTACAGGCAGGATGGCCTGTGTGTTTGGTGAGTTGTGAGCAGTGCACCACTGGGAACAGCTAGATGCCGAGTCATGGGAAGTGATTGGCTTCTTTTCTTACCCTCCAAAAAGTAGTCAGTTGAAACAACTCAAGTATCTCCCTTCTAAAGCACCTTGGAAGTACAACGTAGAGAAAGAAACAGCAGAGACAAGGCTCTGTGGGCCCTTTTGTATATGAGGCTTGAAGGGAAACTTTATGTTCCTCATTGGGATTTAGAGAGTTTCGGGCTCAATTCTCCCTGAGAAACACTGTAGTTGCACATGTTCTCTTCATAGCAGAGTTGTCTTTGTGATGACAAGTGAGTTTCTAGGAAAGAAATATGGAGGTTGCCATTCTTTGGTAGCTGCTCATCCTTCCGTAATCTGTAGTGAATGGGCGACCCTAAAGAACACTAGCCTCAAGCTAACTTTCCTCTTGTATCATGCCGCAGGTTGCAGGCAGCAGACTCCATGTAGCGTTATTTATTGTGGTTCTTGAGCTCCAGGTAGCATTCCAGGTCTCTTAGGACTGGCGGGTCAACACTAGGATGAGCAATGTATTAGAAGGACGGCCGGTGTGTTTGGGCCTTTATGAGCAATGCAGCTTTGGAAGAGCTAGATGCCGAGTCACAGGCTGTGAAGGGCTTCTTTGCTTAAACCTCTTCATTTTTGCAAGTTGAAATAACTCATGTATCTCCCTTCTTAAGCACCTTGTGGGTACAAAGTAGAGAAAGAATCAGCAAGGTCAATGCTCTGCTGGCCCCTTTGAAGATAAGTCTTGAAGGGAAACTTCATTTTCCTCTTTGGCATTTAGAGAGTTGGGGGCTCAATTCTCCCTGAGAAACACTGTGTAGTTGCACGAGGTCTCTTCATAGCACAATTGCCTTTGTGACCACAAGTGAGTTTCTAGGAAAGAAACTCGGAGTTTGCCATTCTTTGCTGGTGCTCGTCCTTTGGTAATCTTCAGTGAATTGGTGACCCCGTTTGAGCACTAGCCTCAAGCTAACGTTCCTCTTCTATCATGCCACTTGTTGCCATGCAGCACAATCTCTGTCGCCTTATTCAGTGTGGTTCTGGAGCTCTAGGAAGCATTCCAGGTCTCTTAGTACTGGCGGATCTGCTCGACCTTGAGAAACGATACAAGAAGGATGGCCTGTGTGTTTGGGGAGTTGTGAGCAGTGCACCGTTGGGAACACCTAGATGCCGAGACATGGGAGGTGAAGGGGTTTTTTGTGAAACCTGTAGAATGTGGCAACTTGAAACAACTCAAGTATCTCCCTTCGAAAGCACGTTGGAGGTACTAAATAGAGGAAGAAGCATGAGAGTCAGGGCTCTGCGGGCCATTTTGAATATAAGGCTGAAGGGAAACTTTATTTTCCTTATTGGCCTTTAGAGAGTTGTGGGCTCAGTTCTCCCTGAGAAACTCTTTACTTGCGCATGTTCTCTTCATAGCACAATTGGCTTAGTGATGACAAGTGAGTTGCTAGGAGAGAAACTTGGAGGTTGCCATTCCTTGGTAGCTGCTCATCCTTCAGTAATCTGTAGTGAACTGGCGACCCCATTGAACACTAGCCTCAAGCTAACTTTCCTCTGGTATCATGCCACTGTTTGGCATGCAGCAGAATCCATGTAGCTTTATTCAGTGTGGTTCTTTAGCTCTAGGAAGCCTCCCAGGTCTCAGTAATGGTGGGTCTGCACGAGGAGGAGAAACGTCCTAGAAGGACGGCCTGTGTGTTTGGGCATTTCTCAGCAATGTATCGTTGGGAACAGCTAGATGCCGAGCCAGGGGCAGTGAAGGGCTTATTTGCTTAAAGCTGTAAATTGTGGCAAGTTGAAACAACGGAAGTATCTCCCTTCTAAAGCACCTTTAAGGTACAAAATAGAGAAAGAACGAGCAGGGTTAAGGCTCTGAGGACCCTGTTAAAATAAGGCTTGAAGGGAAACTTTATTTTCCTCTTTGGGATTTAGAGACTTGTGGGCTCCATTCCCCCTAACTCTTTAGTTGCACATATTCTCTTCATAGCACAATTGCCTTTGTGATGACAAGTGAGTTTCTAGGAATGAAATATGGAGGTTGCCATTCTTTCGTAGCTGATCATCCTTTGGTACTCTGTAATGAACTGGCGAGCCCATTGAACACTAGCTTCAAGCTAAAGTTCCCCTTGGTTCATGCCGCAGGTTGCAGGCTTCAGAATCCATGTAGCGTTATTCAGTGTGGTTCTTGAGCTCTCGGAAGCATTCCAGGTCTCTTAGTACAGGCGGGTCTGTACTAGGACGAGAAAACTACAGGCAGGATGGCCTGTGTGTTTGGTGAGTTGTGAGCAGTGCACCACTGGGAACAGCTAGATGCCGAGTCATGGGAAGTGATTGGCTTCTTTTCTTACCCTCCAAAAAGTAGTCAGTTGAAACAACTCAAGTATCTCCCTTCTAAAGCACCTTGGAAGTACAACGTAGAGAAAGAAACAGCAGAGACAAGGCTCTGTGGGCCCTTTTGTATATGAGGCTTGAAGGGAAACTTTATGTTCCTCATTGGGATTTAGAGAGTTTCGGGCTCAATTCTCCCTGAGAAACACTGTAGTTGCACATGTTCTCTTCATAGCAGAGTTGTCTTTGTGATGACAAGTGAGTTTCTAGGAAAGAAATATGGAGGTTGCCATTCTTTGGTAGCTGCTCATCCTTCCGTAATCTGTAGTGAATGGGCGACCCTAAAGAACACTAGCCTCAAGCTAACTTTCCTCTTGTATCATGCCGCAGGTTGCAGGCAGCAGACTCCATGTAGCGTTATTTATTGTGGTTCTTGAGCTCCAGGTAGCATTCCAGGTCTCTTAGGACTGGCGGGTCAACACTAGGATGAGCAATGTATTAGAAGGACGGCCGGTGTGTTTGGGCCTTTATGAGCAATGCAGCTTTGGAAGAGCTAGATGCCGAGTCACAGGCTGTGAAGGGCTTCTTTGCTTAAACCTCTTCATTTTTGCAAGTTGAAAGAACTCATGTATCTCCCTTCTTAAGCACCTTGTGGGTACAAAGTAGAGAAAGAATCAGCAAGGTCAATGCTCTGCTGGCCCCTTTGAAGATAAGTCTTGAAGGGAAACTTCATTTTCCTCTTTGGCATTTAGAGAGTTGGGGGCTCAATTCTCCCTGAGAAACACTGTGTAGTTGCACGAGGTCTCTTCATAGCACAATTGCCTTTGTGACCACAAGTGAGTTTCTAGGAAAGAAACTCGGAGTTTGCCATTCTTTGCTGGTGCTCGTCCTTTGGTAATCTTCAGTGAATTGGTGACCCCGTTTGAGCACTAGCCTCAAGCTAACGTTCCTCTTCTATCATGCCACTTGTTGCCATGCAGCACAATCTCTGTAGCCTTATTCAGTGTGGTTCTGGAGCTCTAGGAAGCATTCCAGGTCTCTTAGTACTGGCGGATCTGCTCGACCTTGAGAAACGATACAAGAAGGATGGCCTGTGTGTTTGGGGAGTTGTGAGCAGTGCACCGTTGGGAACACCTAGATGCCGAGACATGGGAGGTGAAGGGGTTTTTTGTGAAACCTGTAGAATGTGGCAACTTGAAACAACTCAAGTATCTCCCTTCGAAAGCACGTTGGAGGTACTAAATAGAGGAAGAAGCATGAGAGTCAGGGCTCTGCGGGCCATTTTGAATATAAGGCTGAAGGGAAACTTTATTTTCCTTATTGGCCTTTAGAGAGTTGTGGGCTCAGTTCTCCCTGAGAAACTCTTTACTTGCGCATGTTCTCTTCATAGCACAATTGGCTTAGTGATGACAAGTGAGTTGCTAGGAGAGAAACTTGGAGGTTGCCATTCCTTGGTAGCTGCTCATCCTTCAGTAATCTGTAGTGAACTGGCGACCCCATTGAACACTAGCCTCAAGCTAACTTTCCTCTGGTATCATGCCACTGTTTGGCATGCAGCAGAATCCATGTAGCTTTATTCAGTGTGGTTCTTTAGCTCTAGGAAGCCTTCCAGGTCTCAGTAATGGTGGGTCTGCACGAGGAGGAGAAACGTCCTAGAAGGACGGCCTGTGTGTTTGGGCATTTCTCAGCAATGTATCGTTGGGAACAGCTAGATGCCGAGCCAGGGGCAGTGAAGGGCTTATTTGCTTAAAGCTGTAAATTGTGGCAAGTTGAAACAACGGAAGTATCTCCCTTCTAAAGCACCTTTAAGGTACAAAATAGAGAAAGAACGAGCAGGGTTAAGGCTCTGAGGACCCTGTTAAAATAAGGCTTGAAGGGAAACTTTATTTTCCTCTTTGGGATTTAGAGACTTGTGGGCTCCATTCCCCCTAACTCTTTAGTTGCACATATTCTCTTCATAGCACAATTGCCTTTGTGATGACAAGTGAGTTTCTAGGAATGAAATATGGAGGTTGCCATTCTTTCGTAGCTGATCATCCTTTGGTACTCTGTAATGAACTGGCGAGCCCATTGAACACTAGCTTCAAGCTAAAGTTCCCCTTGGTTCATGCCGCAGGTTGCAGGCTTCAGAATCCATGTAGCGTTATTCAGTGTGGTTCTTGAGCTCTCGGAAGCATTCCAGGTCTCTTAGTACAGGCGGGTCTGTACTAGGACGAGAAAACTACAGGCAGGATGGCCTGTGTGTTTGGTGAGTTGTGAGCAGTGCACCACTGGGAACAGCTAGATGCCGAGTCATGGGAAGTGATTGGCTTCTTTTCTTACCCTCCAAAAAGTAGTCAGTTGAAACAACTCAAGTATCTCCCTTCTAAAGCACCTTGGAAGTACAACGTAGAGAAAGAAACAGCAGAGACAAGGCTCTGTGGGCCCTTTTGTATATGAGGCTTGAAGGGAAACTTTATGTTCCTCATTGGGATTTAGAGAGTTTCGGGCTCAATTCTCCCTGAGAAACACTGTAGTTGCACATGTTCTCTTCATAGCAGAGTTGTCTTTGTGATGACAAGTGAGTTTCTAGGAAAGAAATATGGAGGTTGCCATTCTTTGGTAGCTGCTCATCCTTCCGTAATCTGTAGTGAATGGGCGACCCTAAAGAACACTAGCCTCAAGCTAACTTTCCTCTTGTATCATGCCGCAGGTTGCAGGCAGCAGACTCCATGTAGCGTTATTTATTGTGGTTCTTGAGCTCCAGGTAGCATTCCAGGTCTCTTAGGACTGGCGGGTCAACACTAGGATGAGCAATGTATTAGAAGGACGGCCGGTGTGTTTGGGCCTTTATGAGCAATGCAGCTTTGGAAGAGCTAGATGCCGAGTCACAGGCTGTGAAGGGCTTCTTTGCTTAAACCTCTTCATTTTTGCAAGTTGAAATAACTCATGTATCTCCCTTCTTAAGCACCTTGTGGGTACAAAGTAGAGAAAGAATCAGCAAGGTCAATGCTCTGCTGGCCCCTTTGAAGATAAGTCTTGAAGGGAAACTTCATTTTCCTCTTTGGCATTTAGAGAGTTGGGGGCTCAATTCTCCCTGAGAAACACTGTGTAGTTGCACGAGGTCTCTTCATAGCACAATTGCCTTTGTGACCACAAGTGAGTTTCTAGGAAAGAAACTCGGAGTTTGCCATTCTTTGCTGGTGCTCGTCCTTTGGTAATCTTCAGTGAATTGGTGACCCCGTTTGAGCACTAGCCTCAAGCTAACGTTCCTCTTCTATCATGCCACTTGTTGCCATGCAGCACAATCTCTGTCGCCTTATTCAGTGTGGTTCTGGAGCTCTAGGAAGCATTCCAGGTCTCTTAGTACTGGCGGATCTGCTCGACCTTGAGAAACGATACAAGAAGGATGGCCTGTGTGTTTGGGGAGTTGTGAGCAGTGCACCGTTGGGAACACCTAGATGCCGAGACATGGGAGGTGAAGGGGTTTTTTGTGAAACCTGTAGAATGTGGCAACTTGAAACAACTCAAGTATCTCCCTTCGAAAGCACGTTGGAGGTACTAAATAGAGGAAGAAGCATGAGAGTCAGGGCTCTGCGGGCCATTTTGAATATAAGGCTGAAGGGAAACTTTATTTTCCTTATTGGCCTTTAGAGAGTTGTGGGCTCAGTTCTCCCTGAGAAACTCTTTACTTGCGCATGTTCTCTTCATAGCACAATTGGCTTAGTGATGACAAGTGAGTTGCTAGGAGAGAAACTTGGAGGTTGCCATTCCTTGGTAGCTGCTCATCCTTCAGTAATCTGTAGTGAACTGGCGACCCCATTGAACACTAGCCTCAAGCTAACTTTCCTCTGGTATCATGCCACTGTTTGGCATGCAGCAGAATCCATGTAGCTTTATTCAGTGTGGTTCTTTAGCTCTAGGAAGCCTCCCAGGTCTCAGTAATGGTGGGTCTGCACGAGGAGGAGAAACGTCCTAGAAGGACGGCCTGTGTGTTTGGGCATTTCTCAGCAATGTATCGTTGGGAACAGCTAGATGCCGAGCCAGGGGCAGTGAAGGGCTTATTTGCTTAAAGCTGTAAATTGTGGCAAGTTGAAACAACGGAAGTATCTCCCTTCTAAAGCACCTTTAAGGTACAAAATAGAGAAAGAACGAGCAGGGTTAAGGCTCTGAGGACCCTGTTAAAATAAGGCTTGAAGGGAAACTTTATTTTCCTCTTTGGGATTTAGAGACTTGTGGGCTCCATTCCCCCTAACTCTTTAGTTGCACATATTCTCTTCATAGCACAATTGCCTTTGTGATGACAAGTGAGTTTCTAGGAATGAAATATGGAGGTTGCCATTCTTTCGTAGCTGATCATCCTTTGGTACTCTGTAATGAACTGGCGAGCCCATTGAACACTAGCTTCAAGCTAAAGTTCCCCTTGGTTCATGCCGCAGGTTGCAGGCTTCAGAATCCATGTAGCGTTATTCAGTGTGGTTCTTGAGCTCTCGGAAGCATTCCAGGTCTCTTAGTACAGGCGGGTCTGTACTAGGACGAGAAAACTACAGGCAGGATGGCCTGTGTGTTTGGTGAGTTGTGAGCAGTGCACCACTGGGAACAGCTAGATGCCGAGTCATGGGAAGTGATTGGCTTCTTTTCTTACCCTCCAAAAAGTAGTCAGTTGAAACAACTCAAGTATCTCCCTTCTAAAGCACCTTGGAAGTACAACGTAGAGAAAGAAACAGCAGAGACAAGGCTCTGTGGGCCCTTTTGTATATGAGGCTTGAAGGGAAACTTTATGTTCCTCATTGGGATTTAGAGAGTTTCGGGCTCAATTCTCCCTGAGAAACACTGTAGTTGCACATGTTCTCTTCATAGCAGAGTTGTCTTTGTGATGACAAGTGAGTTTCTAGGAAAGAAATATGGAGGTTGCCATTCTTTGGTAGCTGCTCATCCTTCCGTAATCTGTAGTGAATGGGCGACCCTAAAGAACACTAGCCTCAAGCTAACTTTCCTCTTGTATCATGCCGCAGGTTGCAGGCAGCAGACTCCATGTAGCGTTATTTATTGTGGTTCTTGAGCTCCAGGTAGCATTCCAGGTCTCTTAGGACTGGCGGGTCAACACTAGGATGAGCAATGTATTAGAAGGACGGCCGGTGTGTTTGGGCCTTTATGAGCAATGCAGCTTTGGAAGAGCTAGATGCCGAGTCACAGGCTGTGAAGGGCTTCTTTGCTTAAACCTCTTCATTTTTGCAAGTTGAAAGAACTCATGTATCTCCCTTCTTAAGCACCTTGTGGGTACAAAGTAGAGAAAGAATCAGCAAGGTCAATGCTCTGCTGGCCCCTTTGAAGATAAGTCTTGAAGGGAAACTTCATTTTCCTCTTTGGCATTTAGAGAGTTGGGGGCTCAATTCTCCCTGAGAAACACTGTGTAGTTGCACGAGGTCTCTTCATAGCACAATTGCCTTTGTGACCACAAGTGAGTTTCTAGGAAAGAAACTCGGAGTTTGCCATTCTTTGCTGGTGCTCGTCCTTTGGTAATCTTCAGTGAATTGGTGACCCCGTTTGAGCACTAGCCTCAAGCTAACGTTCCTCTTCTATCATGCCACTTGTTGCCATGCAGCACAATCTCTGTCGCCTTATTCAGTGTGGTTCTGGAGCTCTAGGAAGCATTCCAGATCTCTTAGTACTGGCGGATCTGCTCGACCTTGAGAAACGATACAAGAAGGATGGCCTGTGTGTTTGGGGAGTTGTGAGCAGTGCACCGTTGGGAACACCTAGATGCCGAGACATGGGAGGTGAAGGGGTTTTTTGTGAAACCTGTAGAATGTGGCAACTTGAAACAACTCAAGTATCTCCCTTCGAAAGCACGTTGGAGGTACTAAATAGAGGAAGAAGCATGAGAGTCAGGGCTCTGCGGGCCATTTTGAATATAAGGCTGAAGGGAAACTTTATTTTCCTTATTGGCCTTTAGAGAGTTGTGGGCTCAGTTCTCCCTGAGAAACTCTTTACTTGCGCATGTTCTCTTCATAGCACAATTGGCTTAGTGATGACAAGTGAGTTGCTAGGAGAGAAACTTGGAGGTTGCCATTCCTTGGTAGCTGCTCATCCTTCAGTAATCTGTAGTGAACTGGCGACCCCATTGAACACTAGCCTCAAGCTAACTTTCCTCTGGTATCATGCCACTGTTTGGCATGCAGCAGAATCCATGTAGCTTTATTCAGTGTGGTTCTTTAGCTCTAGGAAGCCTCCCAGGTCTCAGTAATGGTGGGTCTGCACGAGGAGGAGAAACGTCCTAGAAGGACGGCCTGTGTGTTTGGGCATTTCTCAGCAATGTATCGTTGGGAACAGCTAGATGCCGAGCCAGGGGCAGTGAAGGGCTTATTTGCTTAAAGCTGTAAATTGTGGCAAGTTGAAACAACGGAAGTATCTCCCTTCTAAAGCACCTTTAAGGTACAAAATAGAGAAAGAACGAGCAGGGTTAAGGCTCTGAGGACCCTGTTAAAATAAGGCTTGAAGGGAAACTTTATTTTCCTCTTTGGGATTTAGAGACTTGTGGGCTCCATTCCCCCTAACTCTTTAGTTGCACATATTCTCTTCATAGCACAATTGCCTTTGTGATGACAAGCGAGTTTCTAGGAATGAAATATGGAGGTTGCCATTCTTTCGTAGCTGATCATCCTTTGGTACTCTGTAATGAACTGGCGAGCCCATTGAACACTAGCTTCAAGCTAAAGTTCCCCTTGGTTCATGCCGCAGGTTGCAGGCTTCAGAATCCATGTAGCGTTATTCAGTGTGGTTCTTGAGCTCTCGGAAGCATTCCAGGTCTCTTAGTACAGGCGGGTCTGTACTAGGACGAGAAAACTACAGGCAGGATGGCCTGTGTGTTTGGTGAGTTGTGAGCAGTGCACCACTGGGAACAGCTAGATGCCGAGTCATGGGAAGTGATTGGCTTCTTTTCTTACACTCCAAAAAGTAGTCAGTTGAAACAACTCAAGTATCTCCCTTCTAAAGCACCTTGGAAGTACAACGTAGAGAAAGAAACAGCAGAGACAAGGCTCTGTGGGCCCTTTTGTATATGAGGCTTGAAGGGAAACTTTATGTTCCTCATTGGGATTTAGAGAGTTTCGGGCTCAATTCTCCCTGAGAAACACTGTAGTTGCACATGTTCTCTTCATAGCAGAGTTGTCTTTGTGATGACAAGTGAGTTTCTAGGAAAGAAATATGGAGGTTGCCATTCTTTGGTAGCTGCTCATCCTTCCGTAATCTGTAGTGAATGGGCGACCCTAAAGAACACTAGCCTCAAGCTAACTTCCCTCTTGTATCATGCCGCAGGTTGCAGGCAGCAGACTCCATGTAGCGTTATTTATTGTGGTTCTTGAGCTCCAGGTAGCATTCCAGGTCTCTTAGGACTGGCGGGTCAACACTAGGATGAGCAATGTATTAGAAGGACGGCCGGTGTGTTTGGGCCTTTATGAGCAATGCAGCTTTGGAAGAGCTAGATGCCGAGTCACAGGCTGTGAAGGGCTTCTTTGCTTAAACCTCTTCATTTTTGCAAGTTGAAAGAACTCATGTATCTCCCTTCTTAAGCACCTTGTGGGTACAAAGTAGAGAAAGAATCAGCAAGGTCAATGCTCTGCTGGCCCCTTTGAAGATAAGTCTTGAAGGGAAACTTCATTTTCCTCTTTGGCATTTAGAGAGTTGGGGGCTCAATTCTCCCTGAGAAACACTGTGTAGTTGCACGAGGTCTCTTCATAGCACAATTGCCTTTGTGACCACAAGTGAGTTTCTAGGAAAGAAACTCGGAGTTTGCCATTCTTTGCTGGTGCTCGTCCTTTGGTAATCTTCAGTGAATTGGTGACCCCGTTTGAGCACTAGCCTCAAGCTAACGTTCCTCTTCTATCATGCCACTTGTTGCCATGCAGCACAATCTCTGTCGCCTTATTCAGTGTGGTTCTGGAGCTCTAGGAAGCATTCCAGGTCTCTTAGTACTGGCGGATCTGCTCGACCTTGAGAAACGATACAAGAAGGATGGCCTGTGTGTTTGGGGAGTTGTGAGCAGTGCACCGTTGGGAACACCTAGATGCCGAGACATGGGAGGTGAAGGGGTTTTTTGTGAAACCTGTAGAATGTGGCAACTTGAAACAACTCAAGTATCTCCCTTCGAAAGCACGTTGGAGGTACTAAATAGAGGAAGAAGCATGAGAGTCAGGGCTCTGCGGGCCATTTTGAATATAAGGCTGAAGGGAAACTTTATTTTCCTTATTGGCCTTTAGAGAGTTGTGGGCTCAGTTCTCCCTGAGAAACTCTTTACTTGCGCATGTTCTCTTCATAGCACAATTGGCTTAGTGATGACAAGTGAGTTGCTAGGAGAGAAACTTGGAGGTTGCCATTCCTTGGTAGCTGCTCATCCTTCAGTAATCTGTAGTGAACTGGCGACCCCATTGAACACTAGCCTCAAGCTAACTTTCCTCTTGTATCATGCCACTGTTTGGCATGCAGCAGAATCCATGTAGCTTTATTCAGTGTGGTTCTTTAGCTCTAGGAAGCCTTCCAGGTCTCAGTAATGGTGGGTCTGCACGAGGAGGAGAAACGTCCTAGAAGGACGGCCTGTGTGTTTGGGCATTTCTCAGCAATGTATCGTTGGGAACAGCTAGATGCCGAGCCAGGGGCAGTGAAGGGCTTATTTGCTTAAACCTGTAAATTGTGGCAAGTTGAAACAACGGAAGTATCTCCCTTCTAAAGCACCTTTAAGGTACAAAATAGAGAAAGAACGAGCAGGGTTAAGGCTCTGAGGACCCTGTTAAAATAAGGCTTGAAGGGAAACTTAATTTTCCTCTTTGGGATTTAGAGACTTGTGGGCTCCATTCCCCCTAACTCTTTAGTTGCACATATTCTCTTCATAGCACAATTGCCTTTGTGATGACAAGCGAGTTTCTAGGAATGAAATATGGAGGTTGCCATTCTTTCGTAGCTGATCATCCTTTGGTACTCTGTAATGAACTGGCGAGCCCATTGAACACTAGCTTCAAGCTAAAGTTCCCCTTGGTTCATGCCGCAGGTTGCAGGCTTCAGAATCCATGTAGCGTTATTCAGTGTGGTTCTTGAGCTCTCGGAAGCATTCCAGGTCTCTTAGTACAGGCGGGTCTGTACTAGGACGAGAAAACTACAGGCAGGATGGCCTGTGTGTTTGGTGAGTTGTGAGCAGTGCACCACTGGGAACAGCTAGATGCCGAGTCATGGGAAGTGATTGGCTTCTTTTCTTACACTCCAAAAAGTAGTCAGTTGAAACAACTCAAGTATCTCCCTTCTAAAGCACCTTGGAAGTACAACGTAGAGAAAGAAACAGCAGAGACAAGGCTCTGTGGGCCCTTTTGTATATGAGGCTTGAAGGGAAACTTTATGTTCCTCATTGGGATTTAGAGAGTTTCGGGCTCAATTCTCCCTGAGAAACACTGTAGTTGCACATGTTCTCTTCATAGCAGAGTTGTCTTTGTGATGACAAGTGAGTTTCTAGGAAAGAAATATGGAGGTTGCCATTCTTTGGTAGCTGCTCATCCTTCCGTAATCTGTAGTGAATGGGCGACCCTAAAGAACACTAGCCTCAAGCTAACTTCCCTCTTGTATCATGCCGCAGGTTGCAGGCAGCAGACTCCATGTAGCGTTATTTATTGTGGTTCTTGAGCTCCAGGTAGCATTCCAGGTCTCTTAGGACTGGCGGGTCAACACTAGGATGAGCAATGTATTAGAAGGACGGCCGGTGTGTTTGGGCCTTTATGAGCAATGCAGCTTTGGAAGAGCTAGATGCCGAGTCACAGGCTGTGAAGGGCTTCTTTGCTTAAACCTCTTCATTTTTGCAAGTTGAAAGAACTCATGTATCTCCCTTCTTAAGCACCTTGTGGGTACAAAGTAGAGAAAGAATCAGCAAGGTCAATGCTCTGCTGGCCCCTTTGAAGATAAGTCTTGAAGGGAAACTTCATTTTCCTCTTTGGCATTTAGAGAGTTGGGGGCTCAATTCTCCCTGAGAAACACTGTGTAGTTGCACGAGGTCTCTTCATAGCACAATTGCCTTTGTGACCACAAGTGAGTTTCTAGGAAAGAAACTCGGAGTTTGCCATTCTTTGCTGGTGCTCGTCCTTTGGTAATCTTCAGTGAATTGGTGACCCCGTTTGAGCACTAGCCTCAAGCTAACGTTCCTCTTCTATCATGCCACTTGTTGCCATGCAGCACAATCTCTGTCGCCTTATTCAGTGTGGTTCTGGAGCTCTAGGAAGCATTCCAGGTCTCTTAGTACTGGCGGATCTGCTCGACCTTGAGAAACGATACAAGAAGGATGGCCTGTGTGTTTGGGGAGTTGTGAGCAGTGCACCGTTGGGAACACCTAGATGCCGAGACATGGGAGGTGAAGGGGTTTTTTGTGAAACCTGTAGAATGTGGCAACTTGAAACAACTCAAGTATCTCCCTTCGAAAGCACGTTGGAGGTACTAAATAGAGGAAGAAGCATGAGAGTCAGGGCTCTGCGGGCCATTTTGAATATAAGGCTGAAGGGAAACTTTATTTTCCTTATTGGCCTTTAGAGAGTTGTGGGCTCAGTTCTCCCTGAGAAACTCTTTACTTGCGCATGTTCTCTTCATAGCACAATTGGCTTAGTGATGACAAGTGAGTTGCTAGGAGAGAAACTTGGAGGTTGCCGTTCCTTGGTAGCTGCTCATCCTTCAGTAATCTGTAGTGAACTGGCGACCCCATTGAACACTAGCCTCAAGCTAACTTTCCTCTTGTATCATGCCACTGTTTGGCATGCAGCAGAATCCATGTAGCTTTATTCAGTGTGGTTCTTTAGCTCTAGGAAGCCTTCCAGGTCTCAGTAATGGTGGGTCTGCACGAGGAGGAGAAACGTCCTAGAAGGACGGCCTGTGTGTTTGGGCATTTCTCAGCAATGTATCGTTGGGAACAGCTAGATGCCGAGCCAGGGGCAGTGAAGGGCTTATTTGCTTAAACCTGTAAATTGTGGCAAGTTGAAACAACGGAAGTATCTCCCTTCTAAAGCACCTTTAAGGTACAAAATAGAGAAAGAACGAGCAGGGTTAAGGCTCTGAGGACCCTGTTAAAATAAGGCTTGAAGGGAAACTTAATTTTCCTCTTTGGGATTTAGAGACTTGTGGGCTCCATTCCCCCTAACTCTTTAGTTGCACATATTCTCTTCATAGCACAATTGCCTTTGTGATGACAAGTGAGTTTCTAGGAATGAAATATGGAGGTTGCCATTCTTTCGTAGCTGATCATCCTTTGGTACTCTGTAATGAACTGGCGAGCCCATTGAACACTAGCTTCAAGCTAAAGTTCCCCTTGGTTCATGCCGCAGGTTGCAGGCTTCAGAATCCATGTAGCGTTATTCAGTGTGGTTCTTGAGCTCTCGGAAGCATTCCAGGTCTCTTAGTACAGGCGGGTCTGTACTAGGACGAGAAAACTACAGGCAGGATGGCCTGTGTGTTTGGTGAGTTGTGAGCAGTGCACCACTGGGAACAGCTAGATGCCGAGTCATGGGAAGTGATTGGCTTCTTTTCTTACACTCCAAAAAGTAGTCAGTTGAAACAACTCAAGTATCTCCCTTCTAAAGCACCTTGGAAGTACAACGTAGAGAAAGAAACAGCAGAGACAAGGCTCTGTGGGCCCTTTTGTATATGAGGCTTGAAGGGAAACTTTATGTTCCTCATTGGGATTTAGAGAGTTTCGGGCTCAATTCTCCCTGAGAAACACTGTAGTTGCACATGTTCTCTTCATAGCAGAGTTGTCTTTGTGATGACAAGTGAGTTTCTAGGAAAGAAATATGGAGGTTGCCATTCTTTGGTAGCTGCTCATCCTTCCGTAATCTGTAGTGAATGGGCGACCCTAAAGAACACTAGCCTCAAGCTAACTTCCCTCTTGTATCATGCCGCAGGTTGCAGGCAGCAGACTCCATGTAGCGTTATTTATTGTGGTTCTTGAGCTCCAGGTAGCATTCCAGGTCTCTTAGGACTGGCGGGTCAACACTAGGATGAGCAATGTATTAGAAGGACGGCCGGTGTGTTTGGGCCTTTATGAGCAATGCAGCTTTGGAAGAGCTAGATGCCGAGTCACAGGCTGTGAAGGGCTTCTTTGCTTAAACCTCTTCATTTTTGCAAGTTGAAAGAACTCATGTATCTCCCTTCTTAAGCACCTTGTGGGTACAAAGTAGAGAAAGAATCAGCAAGGTAAATGCTCTGCTGGCCCCTTTGAAGATAAGTCTTGAAGGGAAACTTCATTTTCCTCTTTGGCATTTAGAGAGTTGGGGGCTCAATTCTCCCTGAGAAACACTGTGTAGTTGCACGAGGTCTCTTCATAGCACAATTGCCTTTGTGACCACAAGTGAGTTTCTAGGAAAGAAACTCGGAGTTTGCCATTCTTTGCTGGTGCTCGTCCTTTGGTAATCTTCAGTGAATTGGTGACCCCGTTTGAGCACTAGCCTCAAGCTAACGTTCCTCTTCTATCATGCCACTTGTTGCCATGCAGCACAATCTCTGTCGCCTTATTCAGTGTGGTTCTGGAGCTCTAGGAAGCATTCCAGGTCTCTTAGTACTGGCGGATCTGCTCGACCTTGAGAAACGATACAAGAAGGATGGCCTGTGTGTTTGGGGAGTTGTGAGCAGTGCACCGTTGGGAACACCTAGATGCCGAGACATGGGAGGTGAAGGGGTTTTTTGTGAAACCTGTAGAATGTGGCAACTTGAAACAACTCAAGTATCTCCCTTCGAAAGCACGTTGGAGGTACTAAATAGAGGAAGAAGCATGAGAGTCAGGGCTCTGCGGGCCATTTTGAATATAAGGCTGAAGGGAAACTTTATTTTCCTTATTGGCCTTTAGAGAGTTGTGGGCTCAGTTCTCCCTGAGAAACTCTTTACTTGCGCATGTTCTCTTCATAGCACAATTGGCTTAGTGATGACAAGTGAGTTGCTAGGAGAGAAACTTGGAGGTTGCCATTCCTTGGTAGCTGCTCATCCTTCAGTAATCTGTAGTGAACTGGCGACCCCATTGAACACTAGCCTCAAGCTAACTTTCCTCTTGTATCATGCCACTGTTTGGCATGCAGCAGAATCCATGTAGCTTTATTCAGTGTGGTTCTTTAGCTCTAGGAAGCCTTCCAGGTCTCAGTAATGGTGGGTCTGCACGAGGAGGAGAAACGTCCTAGAAGGACGGCCTGTGTGTTTGGGCATTTCTCAGCAATGTATCGTTGGGAACAGCTAGATGCCGAGCCAGGGGCAGTGAAGGGCTTATTTGCTTAAAGCTGTAAATTGTGGCAAGTTGAAACAACGGAAGTATCTCCCTTCTAAAGCACCTTTAAGGTACAAAATAGAGAAAGAACGAGCAGGGTTAAGGCTCTGAGGACCCTGTTAAAATAAGGCTTGAAGGGAAACTTTATTTTCCTCTTTGGGATTTAGAGACTTGTGGGCTCCATTCCCCCTAACTCTTTACTTGCACATATTCTCTTCATAGCACAATTGCCTTTGTGATGACAAGTGAGTTTCTAGGAATGAAATATGGAGGTTGCCATTCTTTCGTAGCTGATCATCCTTTGGTACTCTGTAATGAACTGGCGAGCCCATTGAACACTAGCTTCAAGCTAAAGTTCCCCTTGGTTCATGCCGCAGGTTGCAGGCTTCAGAATCCATGTAGCGTTATTCAGTGTGGTTCTTGAGCTCTCGGAAGCATTCCAGGTCTCTTAGTACAGGCGGGTCTGTACTAGGACGAGAAAACTACAGGCAGGATGGCCTGTGTGTTTGGTGAGTTGTGAGCAGTGCACCACTGGGAACAGCTAGATGCCGAGTCATGGGAAGTGATTGGCTTCTTTTCTTACCCTCCAAAAAGTAGTCAGTTGAAACAACTCAAGTATCTCCCTTCTAAAGCACCTTGGAAGTACAACGTAGAGAAAGAAACAGCAGAGACAAGGCTCTGTGGGCCCTTTTGTATATGAGGCTTGAAGGGAAACTTTATGTTCCTCATTGGGATTTAGAGAGTTTCGGGCTCAATTCTCCCTGAGAAACACTGTAGTTGCACATGTTCTCTTCATAGCAGAGTTGTCTTTGTGATGACAAGTGAGTTTCTAGGAAAGAAATATGGAGGTTGCCATTCTTTGGTAGCTGCTCATCCTTCCGTAATCTGTAGTGAATGGGCGACCCTAAAGAACACTAGCCTCAAGCTAACTTTCCTCTTGTATCATGCCGCAGGTTGCAGGCAGCAGACTCCATGTAGCGTTATTTATTGTGGTTCTTGAGCTCCAGGTAGCATTCCAGGTCTCTTAGGACTGGCGGGTCAACACTAGGATGAGCAATGTATTAGAAGGACGGCCGGTGTGTTTGGGCCTTTATGAGCAATGCAGCTTTGGAAGAGCTAGATGCCGAGTCACAGGCTGTGAAGGGCTTCTTTGCTTAAACCTCTTCATTTTTGCAAGTTGAAAGAACTCATGTATCTCCCTTCTTAAGCACCTTGTGGGTACAAAGTAGAGAAAGAATCAGCAAGGTCAATGCTCTGCTGGCCCCTTTGAAGATAAGTCTTGAAGGGAAACTTCATTTTCCTCTTTGGCATTTAGAGAGTTGGGGGCTCAATTCTCCCTGAGAAACACTGTGTAGTTGCACGAGGTCTCTTCATAGCACAATTGCCTTTGTGACCACAAGTGAGTTTCTAGGAAAGAAACTCGGAGTTTGCCATTCTTTGCTGGTGCTCGTCCTTTGGTAATCTTCAGTGAATTGGTGACCCCGTTTGAGCACTAGCCTCAAGCTAACGTTCCTCTTCTATCATGCCACTTGTTGCCATGCAGCACAATCTCTGTAGCCTTATTCAGTGTGGTTCTGGAGCTCTAGGAAGCATTCCAGGTCTCTTAGTACTGGCGGATCTGCTCGACCTTGAGAAACGATACAAGAAGGATGGCCTGTGTGTTTGGGGAGTTGTGAGCAGTGCACCGTTGGGAACACCTAGATGCCGAGACATGGGAGGTGAAGGGGTTTTTTGTGAAACCTGTAGAATGTGGCAACTTGAAACAACTCAAGTATCTCCCTTCGAAAGCACGTTGGAGGTACTAAATAGAGGAAGAAGCATGAGAGTCAGGGCTCTGCGGGCCATTTTGAATATAAGGCTGAAGGGAAACTTTATTTTCCTTATTGGCCTTTAGAGAGTTGTGGGCTCAGTTCTCCCTGAGAAACTCTTTACTTGCGCATGTTCTCTTCATAGCACAATTGGCTTAGTGATGACAAGTGAGTTGCTAGGAGAGAAACTTGGAGGTTGCCATTCCTTGGTAGCTGCTCATCCTTCAGTAATCTGTAGTGAACTGGCGACCCCATTGAACACTAGCCTCAAGCTAACTTTCCTCTTGTATCATGCCACTGTTTGGCATGCAGCAGAATCCATGTAGCTTTATTCAGTGTGGTTCTTTAGCTCTAGGAAGCCTTCCAGGTCTCAGTAATGGTGGGTCTGCACGAGGAGGAGAAACGTCCTAGAAGGACGGCCTGTGTGTTTGGGCATTTCTCAGCAATGTATCGTTGGGAACAGCTAGATGCCGAGCCAGGGGCAGTGAAGGGCTTATTTGCTTAAAGCTGTAAATTGTGGCAAGTTGAAACAACGGAAGTATCTCCCTTCTAAAGCACCTTTAAGGTACAAAATAGAGAAAGAACGAGCAGGGTTAAGGCTCTGAGGACCCTGTTAAAATAAGGCTTGAAGGGAAACTTTATTTTCCTCTTTGGGATTTAGAGACTTGTGGGCTCCATTCCCCCTAACTCTTTAGTTGCACATATTCTCTTCATAGCACAATTGCCTTTGTGATGACAAGTGAGTTTCTAGGAATGAAATATGGAGGTTGCCATTCTTTCGTAGCTGATCATCCTTTGGTACTCTGTAATGAACTGGCGAGCCCATTGAACACTAGCTTCAAGCTAAAGTTCCCCTTGGTTCATGCCGCAGGTTGCAGGCTTCAGAATCCATGTAGCGTTATTCAGTGTGGTTCTTGAGCTCTCGGAAGCATTCCAGGTCTCTTAGTACAGGCGGGTCTGTACTAGGACGAGAAAACTACAGGCAGGATGGCCTGTGTGTTTGGTGAGTTGTGAGCAGTGCACCACTGGGAACAGCTAGATGCCGAGTCATGGGAAGTGATTGGCTTCTTTTCTTACACTCCAAAAAGTAGTCAGTTGAAACAACTCAAGTATCTCCCTTCTAAAGCACCTTGGAAGTACAACGTAGAGAAAGAAACAGCAGAGACAAGGCTCTGTGGGCCCTTTTGTATATGAGGCTTGAAGGGAAACTTTATGTTCCTCATTGGGATTTAGAGAGTTTCGGACTCAATTCTCCCTGAGAAACACTGTAGTTGCACATGTTCTCTTCATAGCAGAGTTGTCTTTGTGATGACAAGTGAGTTTCTAGGAAAGAAATATGGAGGTTGCCATTCTTTGGTAGCTGCTCATCCTTCCGTAATCTGTAGTGAATGGGCGACCCTAAAGAACACTAGCCTCAAGCTAACTTTCCTCTTGTATCATGCCGCAGGTTGCAGGCAGCAGACTCCATGTAGCGTTATTTATTGTGGTTCTTGAGCTCCAGGTAGCATTCCAGGTCTCTTAGGACTGGCGGGTCAACACTAGGATGAGCAATGTATTAGAAGGACGGCCGGTGTGTTTGGGCCTTTATGAGCAATGCAGCTTTGGAAGAGCTAGATGCCGAGTCACAGGCTGTGAAGGGCTTCTTTGCTTAAACCTCTTCATTTTTGCAAGTTGAAAGAACTCATGTATCTCCCTTCTTAAGCACCTTGTGGGTACAAAGTAGAGAAAGAATCAGCAAGGTCAATGCTCTGCTGGCCCCTTTGAAGATAAGTCTTGAAGGGAAACTTCATTTTCCTCTTTGGCATTTAGAGAGTTGGGGGCTCAATTCTCCCTGAGAAACACTGTGTAGTTGCACGAGGTCTCTTCATAGCACAATTGCCTTTGTGACCACAAGTGAGTTTCTAGGAAAGAAACTCGGAGTTTGCCATTCTTTGCTGGTGCTCGTCCTTTGGTAATCTTCAGTGAATTGGTGACCCCGTTTGAGCACTAGCCTCAAGCTAACGTTCCTCTTCTATCATGCCACTTGTTGCCATGCAGCACAATCTCTGTAGCCTTATTCAGTGTGGTTCTGGAGCTCTAGGAAGCATTCCAGGTCTCTTAGTACTGGCGGATCTGCTCGACCTTGAGAAACGATACAAGAAGGATGGCCTGTGTGTTTGGGGAGTTGTGAGCAGTGCACCGTTGGGAACACCTAGATGCCGAGACATGGGAGGTGAAGGGGTTTTTTGTGAAACCTGTAGAATGTGGCAACTTGAAACAACTCAAGTATCTCCCTTCGAAAGCACGTTGGAGGTACTAAATAGAGGAAGAAGCATGAGAGTCAGGGCTCTGCGGGCCATTTTGAATATAAGGCTGAAGGGAAACTTTATTTTCCTTATTGGCCTTTAGAGAGTTGTGGGCTCAGTTCTCCCTGACAAACTCTTTACTTGCGCATGTTCTCTTCATAGCACAATTGGCTTAGTGATGACAAGTGAGTTGCTAGGAGAGAAACTTGGAGGTTGCCGTTCCTTGGTAGCTGCTCATCCTTCAGTAATCTGTAGTGAACTGGCGACCCCATTGAACACTAGCCTCAAGCTAACTTTCCTCTTGTATCATGCCACTGTTTGGCATGCAGCAGAATCCATGTAGCTTTATTCAGTGTGGTTCTTTAGCTCTAGGAAGCCTTCCAGGTCTCAGTAATGGTGGGTCTGCACGAGGAGGAGAAACGTCCTAGAAGGACGGCCTGTGTGTTTGGGCATTTCTCAGCAATGTATCGTTGGGAACAGCTAGATGCCGAGCCAGGGGCAGTGAAGGGCTTATTTGCTTAAAGCTGTAAATTGTGGCAAGTTGAAACAACGGAAGTATCTCCCTTCTAAAGCACCTTTAAGGTACAAAATAGAGAAAGAACGAGCAGGGTTAAGGCTCTGAGGACCCTGTTAAAATAAGGCTTGAAGGGAAACTTTATTTTCCTCTTTGGGATTTAGAGACTTGTGGGCTCCATTCCCCCTAACTCTTTAGTTGCACATATTCTCCTCATAGCACAATTGCCTTTGTGATGACAAGTGAGTTTCTAGGAATGAAATATGGAGGTTGCCATTCTTTCGTAGCTGATCATCCTTTGGTACTCTGTAATGAACTGGCGAGCCCATTGAACACTAGCTTCAAGCTAAAGTTCCCCTTGGTTCATGCCGCAGGTTGCAGGCTTCAGAATCCATGTAGCGTTATTCAGTGTGGTTCTTGAGCTCTCGGAAGCATTCCAGGTCTCTTAGTACAGGCGGGTCTGTACTAGGACGAGAAAACTACAGGCAGGATGGCCTGTGTGTTTGGTGAGTTGTGAGCAGTGCACCACTGGGAACAGCTAGATGCCGAGTCATGGGAAGTGATTGGCTTCTTTTCTTACACTCCAAAAAGTAGTCAGTTGAAACAACTCAAGTATCTCCCTTCTAAAGCACCTTGGAAGTACAACGTAGAGAAAGAAACAGCAGAGACAAGGCTCTGTGGGCCCTTTTGTATATGAGGCTTGAAGGGAAACTTTATGTTCCTCATTGGGATTTAGAGAGTTTCGGGCTCAATTCTCCCTGAGAAACACTGTAGTTGCACATGTTCTCTTCATAGCAGAGTTGTCTTTGTGATGACAAGTGAGTTTCTAGGAAAGAAATATGGAGGTTGCCATTCTTTGGTAGCTGCTCATCCTTCCGTAATCTGTAGTGAATGGGCGACCCTAAAGAACACTAGCCTCAAGCTAACTTTCCTCTTGTATCATGCCGCAGGTTGCAGGCAGCAGACTCCATGTAGCGTTATTTTTTGTGGTTCTTGAGCTCCAGGTAGCATTCCAGGTCTCTTAGGACTGGCGGGTCAACACTAGGATGAGCAATGTATTAGAAGGACGGCCGGTGTGTTTGGGCCTTTATGAGCAATGCAGCTTTGGAAGAGCTAGATGCCGAGTCACAGGCTGTGAAGGGCTTCTTTGCTTAAACCTCTTCATTTTTGCAAGTTGAAAGAACTCATGTATCTCCCTTCTTAAGCACCTTGTGGGTACAAAGTAGAGAAAGAATCAGCAAGGTCAATGCTCTGCTGGCCCCTTTGAAGATAAGTCTTGAAGGGAAACTTCATTTTCCTCTTTGGCATTTAGAGAGTTGGGGGCTCAATTCTCCCTGAGAAACACTGTGTAGTTGCACGAGGTCTCTTCATAGCACAATTGCCTTTGTGACCACAAGTGAGTTTCTAGGAAAGAAACTCGGAGTTTGCTATTCTTTGCTGGTGCTCGTCCTTTGGTAATCTTCAGTGAATTGGTGACCCCGTTTGAGCACTAGCCTCAAGCTAACGTTCCTCTTCTATCATGCCACTTGTTGCCATGCAGCACAATCTCTGTAGCCTTATTCAGTGTGGTTCTGGAGCTCTAGGAAGCATTCCAGGTCTCTTAGTACTGGCGGATCTGCTCGACCTTGAGAAACGATACAAGAAGGATGGCCTGTGTGTTTGGGGAGTTGTGAGCAGTGCACCGTTGGGAACACCTAGATGCCGAGACATGGGAGGTGAAGGGGTTTTTTGTGAAACCTGTAGAATGTGGCAACTTGAAACAACTCAAGTATCTCCCTTCGAAAGCACGTTGGAGGTACTAAATAGAGGAAGAAGCATGAGAGTCAGGGCTCTGCGGGCCATTTTGAATATAAGGCTGAAGGGAAACTTTATTTTCCTTATTGGCCTTTAGAGAGTTGTGGGCTCAGTTCTCCCTGAGAAACTCTTTACTTGCGCATGTTCTCTTCATAGCACAATTGGCTTAGTGATGACAAGTGAGTTGCTAGGAGAGAAACTTGGAGGTTGCCGTTCCTTGGTAGCTGCTCATCCTTCAGTAATCTGTAGTGAACTGGCGACCCCATTGAACACTAGCCTCAAGCTAACTTTCCTCTTGTATCATGCCACTGTTTGGCATGCTGCAGAATCCATGTAGCTTTATTCAGTGTGGTTCTTTAGCTCTAGGAAGCCTTCCAGGTCTCAGTAATGGTGGGTCTGCACGAGGAGGAGAAACGTCCTAGAAGGACGGCCTGTGTGTTTGGGCATTTCTCAGCAATGTATCGTTGGGAACAGCTAGATGCCGAGCCAGGGGCAGTGAAGGGCTTATTTGCTTAAAGCTGTAAATTGTGGCAAGTTGAAACAACGGAAGTATCTCCCTTCTAAAGCACCTTTAAGGTACAAAATAGAGAAAGAACGAGCAGGGTTAAGGCTCTGAGGACCCTGTTAAAATAAGGCTTGAAGGGAAACTTTATTTTCCTCTTTGGGATTTAGAGACTTGTGGGCTCCATTCCCCCTAACTCTTTAGTTGCACATATTCTCTTCATAGCACAATTGCCTTTGTGATGACAAGTGAGTTTCTAGGAATGAAATATGGAGGTTGCCATTCTTTCGTAGCTGATCATCCTTTGGTACTCTGTAATGAACTGGCGAGCCCATTGAACACTAGCTTCAAGCTAAAGTTCCCCTTGGTTCATGCCGCAGGTTGCAGGCTTCAGAATCCATGTAGCGTTATTCAGTGTGGTTCTTGAGCTCTCGGAAGCATTCCAGGTCTCTTAGTACAGGCGGGTCTGTACTAGGACGAGAAAACTACAGGCAGGATGGCCTGTGTGTTTGGTGAGTTGTGAGCAGTGCACCACTGGGAACAGCTAGATGCCGAGTCATGGGAAGTGATTGGCTTCTTTTCTTACACTCCAAAAAGTAGTCAGTTGAAACAACTCAAGTATCTCCCTTCTAAAGCACCTTGGAAGTACAACGTAGAGAAAGAAACAGCAGAGACAAGGCTCTGTGGGCCCTTTTGTATATGAGGCTTGAAGGGAAACTTTATGTTCCTCATTGGGATTTAGAGAGTTTCGGGCTCAATTCTCCCTGAGAAACACTGTAGTTGCACATGTTCTCTTCATAGCAGAGTTGTCTTTGTGATGACAAGTGAGTTTCTAGGAAAGAAATATGGAGGTTGCCATTCTTTGGTAGCTGCTCATCCTTCCGTAATCTGTAGTGAATGGGCGACCCTAAAGAACACTAGCCTCAAGCTAACTTCCCTCTTGTATCATGCCGCAGGTTGCAGGCAGCAGACTCCATGTAGCGTTATTTATTGTGGTTCTTGAGCTCCAGGTAGCATTCCAGGTCTCTTAGGACTGGCGGGTCAACACTAGGATGAGCAATGTATTAGAAGGACGGCCGGTGTGTTTGGGCCTTTATGAGCAATGCAGCTTTGGAAGAGCTAGATGCCGAGTCACAGGCTGTGAAGGGCTTCTTTGCTTAAACCTCTTCATTTTTGCAAGTTGAAAGAACTCATGTATCTCCCTTCTTAAGCACCTTGTGGGTACAAAGTAGAGAAAGAATCAGCAAGGTCAATGCTCTGCTGGCCCCTTTGAAGATAAGTCTTGAAGGGAAACTTCATTTTCCTCTTTGGCATTTAGAGAGTTGGGGGCTCAATTCTCCCTGAGAAACACTGTGTAGTTGCACGAGGTCTCTTCATAGCACAATTGCCTTTGTGACCACAAGTGAGTTTCTAGGAAAGAAACTCGGAGTTTGCCATTCTTTGCTGGTGCTCGTCCTTTGGTAATCTTCAGTGAATTGGTGACCCCGTTTGAGCACTAGCCTCAAGCTAACGTTCCTCTTCTATCATGCCACTTGTTGCCATGCAGCACAATCTCTGTAGCCTTATTCAGTGTGGTTCTGGAGCTCTAGGAAGCATTCCAGGTCTCTTAGTACTGGCGGATCTGCTCGACCTTGAGAAACGATACAAGAAGGATGGCCTGTGTGTTTGGGGAGTTGTGAGCAGTGCACCGTTGGGAACACCTAGATGCCGAGACATGGGAGGTGAAGGGGTTTTTTGTGAAACCTGTAGAATGTGGCAACTTGAAACAACTCAAGTATCTCCCTTCGAAAGCACGTTGGAGGTACTAAATAGAGGAAGAAGCATGAGAGTCAGGGCTCTGCGGGCCATTTTGAATATAAGGCTGAAGGGAAACTTTATTTTCCTTATTGGCCTTTAGAGAGTTGTGGGCTCAGTTCTCCCTGAGAAACTCTTTACTTGCGCATGTTCTCTTCATAGCACAATTGGCTTAGTGATGACAAGTGAGTTGCTAGGAGAGAAACTTGGAGGTTGCCGTTCCTTGGTAGCTGCTCATCCTTCAGTAATCTGTAGTGAACTGGCGACCCCATTGAACACTAGCCTCAAGCTAACTTTCCTCTTGTATCATGCCACTGTTTGGCATGCAGCAGAATCCATGTAGCTTTATTCAGTGTGGTTCTTTAGCTCTAGGAAGCCTTCCAGGTCTCAGTAATGGTGGGTCTGCACGAGGAGGAGAAACGTCCTAGAAGGACGGCCTGTGTGTTTGGGCATTTCTCAGCAATGTATCGTTGGGAACAGCTAGATGCCGAGCCAGGGGCAGTGAAGGGCTTATTTGCTTAAAGCTGTAAATTGTGGCAAGTTGAAACAACGGAAGTATCTCCCTTCTAAAGCACCTTTAAGGTACAAAATAGAGAAAGAACGAGCAGGGTTAAGGCTCTGAGGACCCTGTTAAAATAAGGCTTGAAGGGAAACTTTATTTTCCTCTTTGGGATTTAGAGAGTTGTGGGCTCCATTCCCCCTAACTCTTTAGTTGCACATATTCTCTTCATAGCACAATTGCCTTTGTGATGACAAGTGAGTTTCTAGGAATGAAATATGGAGGTTGCCATTCTTTCGTAGCTGATCATCCTTTGGTACTCTGTAATGAACTGGCGAGCCCATTGAACACTAGCTTCAAGCTAAAGTTCCCCTTGGTTCATGCCGCAGGTTGCAGGCTTCAGAATCCATGTAGCGTTATTCAGTGTGGTTCTTGAGCTCTCGGAAGCATTCCAGGTCTCTTAGTACAGGCGGGTCTGTACTAGGACGAGAAAACTACAGGCAGGATGGCCTGTGTGTTTGGTGAGTTGTGAGCAGTGCACCACTGGGAACAGCTAGATGCCGAGTCATGGGAAGTGATTGGCTTCTTTTCTTACACTCCAAAAAGTAGTCAGTTGAAACAACTCAAGTATCTCCCTTCTAAAGCACCTTGGAAGTACAACGTAGAGAAAGAAACAGCAGAGACAAGGCTCTGTGGGCCCTTTTGTATATGAGGCTTGAAGGGAAACTTTATGTTCCTCATTGGGATTTAGAGAGTTTCGGGCTCAATTCTCCCTGAGAAACACTGTAGTTGCACATGTTCTCTTCATAGCAGAGTTGTCTTTGTGATGACAAGTGAGTTTCTAGGAAAGAAATATGGAGGTTGCCATTCTTTGGTAGCTGCTCATCCTTCCGTAATCTGTAGTGAATGGGCGACCCTAAAGAACACTAGCCTCAAGCTAACTTTCCTCTTGTATCATGCCGCAGGTTGCAGGCAGCAGACTCCATGTAGCGTTATTTATTGTGGTTCTTGAGCTCCAGGTAGCATTCCAGGTCTCTTAGGACTGGCGGGTCAACACTAGGATGAGCAATGTATTAGAAGGACGGCCGGTGTGTTTGGGCCTTTATGAGCAATGCAGCTTTGGAAGAGCTAGATGCCGAGTCACAGGCTGTGAAGGGCTTCTTTGCTTAAACCTCTTCATTTTTGCAAGTTGAAAGAACTCATGTATCTCCCTTCTTAAGCACCTTGTGGGTACAAAGTAGAGAAAGAATCAGCAAGGTCAATGCTCTGCTGGCCCCTTTGAAGATAAGTCTTGAAGGGAAACTTCATTTTCCTCTTTGGCATTTAGAGAGTTGGGGGCTCAATTCTCCCTGAGAAACACTGTGTAGTTGCACGAGGTCTCTTCATAGCACAATTGCCTTTGTGACCACAAGTGAGTTTCTAGGAAAGAAACTCGGAGTTTGCCATTCTTTGCTGGTGCTCGTCCTTTGGTAATCTTCAGTGAATTGGTGACCCCGTTTGAGCACTAGCCTCAAGCTAACGTTCCTCTTCTATCATGCCACTTGTTGCCATGCAGCACAATCTCTGTAGCCTTATTCAGTGTGGTTCTGGAGCTCTAGGAAGCATTCCAGGTCTCTTAGTACTGGCGGATCTGCTCGACCTTGAGAAACGATACAAGAAGGATGGCCTGTGTGTTTGGGGAGTTGTGAGCAGTGCACCGTTGGGAACACCTAGATGCCGAGACATGGGAGGTGAAGGGGTTTTTTGTGAAACCTGTAGAATGTGGCAACTTGAAACAACTCAAGTATCTCCCTTCGAAAGCACGTTGGAGGTACTAAATAGAGGAAGAAGCATGAGAGTCAGGGCTCTGCGGGCCATTTTGAATATAAGGCTGAAGGGAAACTTTATTTTCCTTATTGGCCTTTAGAGAGTTGTGGGCTCAGTTCTCCCTGAGAAACTCTTTACTTGCGCATGTTCTCTTCATAGCACAATTGGCTTAGTGATGACAAGTGAGTTGCTAGGAGAGAAACTTGGAGGTTGCCGTTCCTTGGTAGCTGCTCATCCTTCAGTAATCTGTAGTGAACTGGCGACCCCATTGAACACTAGCCTCAAGCTAACTTTCCTCTTGTATCATGCCACTGTTTGGCATGCAGCAGAATCCATGTAGCTTTATTCAGTGTGGTTCTTTAGCTCTAGGAAGCCTTCCAGGTCTCAGTAATGGTGGGTCTGCACGAGGAGGAGAAACGTCCTAGAAGGACGGCCTGTGTGTTTGGGCATTTCTCAGCAATGTATCGTTGGGAACAGCTAGATGCCGAGCCAGGGGCAGTGAAGGGCTTATTTGCTTAAAGCTGTAAATTGTGGCAAGTTGAAACAACGGAAGTATCTCCCTTCTAAAGCACCTTTAAGGTACAAAATAGAGAAAGAACGAGCAGGGTTAAGGCTCTGAGGACCCTGTTAAAATAAGGCTTGAAGGGAAACTTTATTTTCCTCTTTGGGATTTAGAGACTTGTGGGCTCCATTCCCCCTAACTCTTTAGTTGCACATATTCTCTTCATAGCACAATTGCCTTTGTGATGACAAGTGAGTTTCTAGGAATGAAATATGGAGGTTGCCATTCTTTCGTAGCTGATCATCCTTTGGTACTCTGTAATGAACTGGCGAGCCCATTGAACACTAGCTTCAAGCTAAAGTTCCCCTTGGTTCATGCCGCAGGTTGCAGGCTTCAGAATCCATGTAGCGTTATTCAGTGTGGTTCTTGAGCTCTCGGAAGCATTCCAGGTCTCTTAGTACAGGCGGGTCTGTACTAGGACGAGAAAACTACAGGCAGGATGGCCTGTGTGTTTGGTGAGTTGTGAGCAGTGCACCACTGGGAACAGCTAGATGCCGAGTCATGGGAAGTGATTGGCTTCTTTTCTTACACTCCAAAAAGTAGTCAGTTGAAACAACTCAAGTATCTCCCTTCTAAAGCACCTTGGAAGTACAACGTAGAGAAAGAAACAGCAGAGACAAGGCTCTGTGGGCCCTTTTGTATATGAGGCTTGAAGGGAAACTTTATGTTCCTCATTGGGATTTAGAGAGTTTCGGGCTCAATTCTCCCTGAGAAACACTGTAGTTGCACATGTTCTCTTCATAGCAGAGTTGTCTTTGTGATGACAAGTGAGTTTCTAGGAAAGAAATATGGAGGTTGCCATTCTTTGGTAGCTGCTCATCCTTCCGTAATCTGTAGTGAATGGGCGACCCTAAAGAACACTAGCCTCAAGCTAACTTTCCTCTTGTATCATGCCGCAGGTTGCAGGCAGCAGACTCCATGTAGCGTTATTTTTTGTGGTTCTTGAGCTCCAGGTAGCATTCCAGGTCTCTTAGGACTGGCGGGTCAACACTAGGATGAGCAATGTATTAGAAGGACGGCCGGTGTGTTTGGGCCTTTATGAGCAATGCAGCTTTGGAAGAGCTAGATGCCGAGTCACAGGCTGTGAAGGGCTTCTTTGCTTAAACCTCTTCATTTTTGCAAGTTGAAAGAACTCATGTATCTCCCTTCTTAAGCACCTTGTGGGTACAAAGTAGAGAAAGAATCAGCAAGGTCAATGCTCTGCTGGCCCCTTTGAAGATAAGTCTTGAAGGGAAACTTCATTTTCCTCTTTGGCATTTAGAGAGTTGGGGGCTCAATTCTCCCTGAGAAACACTGTGTAGTTGCACGAGGTCTCTTCATAGCACAATTGCCTTTGTGACCACAAGTGAGTTTCTAGGAAAGAAACTCGGAGTTTGCCATTCTTTGCTGGTGCTCGTCCTTTGGTAATCTTCAGTGAATTGGTGACCCCGTTTGAGCACTAGCCTCAAGCTAACGTTCCTCTTCTATCATGCCACTTGTTGCCATGCAGCACAATCTCTGTAGCCTTATTCAGTGTGGTTCTGGAGCTCTAGGAAGCATTCCAGGTCTCTTAGTACTGGCGGATCTGCTCGACCTTGAGAAACGATACAAGAAGGATGGCCTGTGTGTTTGGGGAGTTGTGAGCAGTGCACCGTTGGGAACACCTAGATGCCGAGACATGGGAGGTGAAGGGGTTTTTTGTGAAACCTGTAGAATGTGGCAACTTGAAACAACTCAAGTATCTCCCTTCGAAAGCACGTTGGAGGTACTAAATAGAGGAAGAAGCATGAGAGTCAGGGCTCTGCGGGCCATTTTGAATATAAGGCTGAAGGGAAACTTTATTTTCCTTATTGGCCTTTAGAGAGTTGTGGGCTCAGTTCTCCCTGAGAAACTCTTTACTTGCGCATGTTCTCTTCATAGCACAATTGGCTTAGTGATGACAAGTGAGTTGCTAGGAGAGAAACTTGGAGGTTGCCGTTCCTTGGTAGCTGCTCATCCTTCAGTAATCTGTAGTGAACTGGCGACCCCATTGAACACTAGCCTCAAGCTAACTTTCCTCTTGTATCATGCCACTGTTTGGCATGCAGCAGAATCCATGTAGCTTTATTCAGTGTGGTTCTTTAGCTCTAGGAAGCCTTCCAGGTCTCAGTAATGGTGGGTCTGCACGAGGAGGAGAAACGTCCTAGAAGGACGGCCTGTGTGTTTGGGCATTTCTCAGCAATGTATCGTTGGGAACAGCTAGATGCCGAGCCAGGGGCAGTGAAGGGCTTATTTGCTTAAAGCTGTAAATTGTGGCAAGTTGAAACAACGGAAGTATCTCCCTTCTAAAGCACCTTTAAGGTACAAAATAGAGAAAGAACGAGCAGGGTTAAGGCTCTGAGGACCCTGTTAAAATAAGGCTTGAAGGGAAACTTTATTTTCCTCTTTGGGATTTAGAGAGTTGTGGGCTCCATTCCCCCTAACTCTTTAGTTGCACATATTCTCTTCATAGCACAATTGCCTTTGTGATGACAAGTGAGTTTCTAGGAATGAAATATGGAGGTTGCCATTCTTTCGTAGCTGATCATCCTTTGGTACTCTGTAATGAACTGGCGAGCCCATTGAACACTAGCTTCAAGCTAAAGTTCCCCTTGGTTCATGCCGCAGGTTGCAGGCTTCAGAATCCATGTAGCGTTATTCAGTGTGGTTCTTGAGCTCTCGGAAGCATTCCAGGTCTCTTAGTACAGGCGGGTCTGTACTAGGACGAGAAAACTACAGGCAGGATGGCCTGTGTGTTTGGTGAGTTGTGAGCAGTGCACCACTGGGAACAGCTAGATGCCGAGTCATGGGAAGTGATTGGCTTCTTTTCTTACACTCCAAAAAGTAGTCAGTTGAAACAACTCAAGTATCTCCCTTCTAAAGCACCTTGGAAGTACAACGTAGAGAAAGAAACAGCAGAGACAAGGCTCTGTGGGCCCTTTTGTATATGAGGCTTGAAGGGAAACTTTATGTTCCTCATTGGGATTTAGAGAGTTTCGGGCTCAATTCTCCCTGAGAAACACTGTAGTTGCACATGTTCTCTTCATAGCAGAGTTGTCTTTGTGATGACAAGTGAGTTTCTAGGAAAGAAATATGGAGGTTGCCATTCTTTGGTAGCTGCTCATCCTTCCGTAATCTGTAGTGAATGGGCGACCCTAAAGAACACTAGCCTCAAGCTAACTTTCCTCTTGTATCATGCCGCAGGTTGCAGGCAGCAGACTCCATGTAGCGTTATTTATTGTGGTTCTTGAGCTCCAGGTAGCATTCCAGGTCTCTTAGGACTGGCGGGTCAACACTAGGATGAGCAATGTATTAGAAGGACGGCCGGTGTGTTTGGGCCTTTATGAGCAATGCAGCTTTGGAAGAGCTAGGTGCCGAGTCACAGGCTGTGAAGGGCTTCTTTGCTTAAACCTCTTCATTTTTGCAAGTTGAAAGAACTCATGTATCTCCCTTCTTAAGCACCTTGTGGGTACAAAGTAGAGAAAGAATCAGCAAGGTCAATGCTCTGCTGGCCCCTTTGAAGATAAGTCTTGAAGGGAAACTTCATTTTCCTCTTTGGCATTTAGAGAGTTGGGGGCTCAATTCTCCCTGAGAAACACTGTGTAGTTGCACGAGGTCTCTTCATAGCACAATTGCCTTTGTGACCACAAGTGAGTTTCTAGGAAAGAAACTCGGAGTTTGCCATTCTTTGCTGGTGCTCGTCCTTTGGTAATCTTCAGTGAATTGGTGACCCCGTTTGAGCACTAGCCTCAAGCTAACGTTCCTCTTCTATCATGCCACTTGTTGCCATGCAGCACAATCTCTGTAGCCTTATTCAGTGTGGTTCTGGAGCTCTAGGAAGCATTCCAGGTCTCTTAGTACTGGCGGATCTGCTCGACCTTGAGAAACGATACAAGGATGGCCTGTGTGTTTGGGGAGTTGTGAGCAGTGCACCGTTGGGAACACCTAGATGCCGAGACATGGGAGGTGAAGGGGTTTTTTGTGAAACCTGTAGAATGTGGCAACTTGAAACAACTCAAGTATCTCCCTTTGAAAGCACGTTGGAGGTACTAAATAGAGGAAGAAGCATGAGAGTCAGGGCTCTGCGGGCCATTTTGAATATAAGGCTGAAGGGAAACTTTATTTTCCTTATTGGCCTTTAGAGAGTTGTGGGCTCAGTTCTCCCTGAGAAACTCTTTACTTGCGCATGTTCTCTTCATAGCACAATTGGCTTAGTGATGACAAGTGAGTTGCTAGGAGAGAAACTTGGAGGTTGCCGTTCCTTGGTAGCTGCTCATCCTTCAGTAATCTGTAGTGAACTGGCGACCCCATTGAACACTAGCCTCAAGCTAACTTTCCTCTTGTATCATGCCACTGTTTGGCATGCAGCAGAATCCATGTAGCTTTATTCAGTGTGGTTCTTTAGCTCTAGGAAGCCTTCCAGGTCTCAGTAATGGTGGGTCTGCACGAGGAGGAGAAACGTCCTAGAAGGACGGCCTGTGTGTTTGGGCATTTCTCAGCAATGTATCGTTGGGAACAGCTAGATGCCGAGCCAGGGGCAGTGAAGGGCTTATTTGCTTAAAGCTGTAAATTGTGGCAAGTTGAAACAACGGAAGTATCTCCCTTCTAAAGCACCTTTAAGGTACAAAATAGAGAAAGAACGAGCAGGGTTAAGGCTCTGAGGACCCTGTTAAAATAAGGCTTGAAGGGAAACTTTATTTTCCTCTTTGGGATTTAGAGAGTTGTGGGCTCCATTCCCCCTAACTCTTTAGTTGCACATATTCTCTTCATAGCACAATTGCCTTTGTGATGACAAGTGAGTTTCTAGGAATGAAATATGGAGGTTGCCATTCTTTCGTAGCTGATCATCCTTTGGTACTCTGTAATGAACTGGCGAGCCCATTGAACACTAGCTTCAAGCTAAAGTTCCCCTTGGTTCATGCCGCAGGTTGCAGGCTTCAGAATCCATGTAGCGTTATTCAGTGTGGTTCTTGAGCTCTCGGAAGCATTCCAGGTCTCTTAGTACAGGCGGGTCTGTACTAGGACGAGAAAACTACAGGCAGGATGGCCTGTGTGTTTGGTGAGTTGTGAGCAGTGCACCACTGGGAACAGCTAGATGCCGAGTCATGGGAAGTGATTGGCTTCTTTTCTTACACTCCAAAAAGTAGTCAGTTGAAACAACTCAAGTATCTCCCTTCTAAAGCACGTTGGAAGTACAACGTAGAGAAAGAAACAGCAGAGACAAGGCTCTGTGGGCCCTTTTGTATATGAGGCTTGAAGGGAAACTTTATGTTCCTCATTGGGATTTAGAGAGTTTCGGGCTCAATTCTCCCTGAGAAACACTGTAGTTGCACATGTTCTCTTCATAGCAGAGTTGTCTTTGTGATGACAAGTGAGTTTCTAGGAAAGAAATATGGAGGTTGCCATTCTTTGGTAGCTGCTCATCCTTCCGTAATCTGTAGTGAATGGGCGACCCTAAAGAACACTAGCCTCAAGCTAACTTTCCTCTTGTATCATGCCGCAGGTTGCAGGCAGCAGACTCCATGTAGCGTTATTTATTGTGGTTCTTGAGCTCCAGGTAGCATTCCAGGTCTCTTAGGACTGGCGGGTCAACACTAGGATGAGCAATGTATTAGAAGGACGGCCGGTGTGTTTGGGCCTTTATGAGCAATGCAGCTTTGGAAGAGCTAGATGCCGAGTCACAGGCTGTGAAGGGCTTCTTTGCTTAAACCTCTTCATTTTTGCAAGTTGAAAGAACTCATGTATCTCCCTTCTTAAGCACCTTGTGGGTACAAAGTAGAGAAAGAATCAGCAAGGTCAATGCTCTGCTGGCCCCTTTGAAGATAAGTCTTGAAGGGAAACTTCATTTTCCTCTTTGGCATTTAGAGAGTTGGGGGCTCAATTCTCCCTGAGAAACACTGTGTAGTTGCACGAGGTCTCTTCATAGCACAATTGCCTTTGTGACCACAAGTGAGTTTCTAGGAAAGAAACTCGGAGTTTGCCATTCTTTGCTGGTGCTCGTCCTTTGGTAATCTTCAGTGAATTGGTGACCCCGTTTGAGCACTAGCCTCAAGCTAACGTTCCTCTTCTATCATGCCACTTGTTGCCATGCAGCACAATCTCTGTAGCCTTATTCAGTGTGGTTCTGGAGCTCTAGGAAGCATTCCAGGTCTCTTAGTACTGGCGGATCTGCTCGACCTTGAGAAACGATACAAGAAGGATGGCCTGTGTGTTTGGGGAGTTGTGAGCAGTGCACCGTTGGGAACACCTAGATGCCGAGACATGGGAGGTGAAGGGGTTTTTTGTGAAACCTGTAGAATGTGGCAACTTGAAACAACTCAAGTATCTCCCTTCGAAAGCACGTTGGAGGTACTAAATAGAGGAAGAAGCATGAGAGTCAGGGCTCTGCGGGCCATTTTGAATATAAGGCTGAAGGGAAACTTTATTTTCCTTATTGGCCTTTAGAGAGTTGTGGGCTCAGTTCTCCCTGAGAAACTCTTTACTTGCGCATGTTCTCTTCATAGCACAATTGGCTTAGTGATGACAAGTGAGTTGCTAGGAGAGAAACTTGGAGGTTGCCGTTCCTTGGTAGCTGCTCATCCTTCAGTAATCTGTAGTGAACTGGCGACCCCATTGAACACTAGCCTCAAGCTAACTTTCCTCTTGTATCATGCCACTGTTTGGCATGCAGCAGAATCCATGTAGCTTTATTCAGTGTGGTTCTTTAGCTCTAGGAAGCCTTCCAGGTCTCAGTAATGGTGGGTCTGCACGAGGAGGAGAAACGTCCTAGAAGGACGGCCTGTGTGTTTGGGCATTTCTCAGCAATGTATCGTTGGGAACAGCTAGATGCCGAGCCAGGGGCAGTGAAGGGCTTATTTGCTTAAAGCTGTAAATTGTGGCAAGTTGAAACAACGGAAGTATCTCCCTTCTAAAGCACCTTTAAGGTACAAAATAGAGAAAGAACGAGCAGGGTTAAGGCTCTGAGGACCCTGTTAAAATAAGGCTTGAAGGGAAACTTTATTTTCCTCTTTGGGATTTAGAGACTTGTGGGCTCCATTCCCCCTAACTCTTTAGTTGCACATATTCTCTTCATAGCACAATTGCCTTTGTGATGACAAGTGAGTTTCTAGGAATGAAATATGGAGGTTGCCATTCTTTCGTAGCTGATCATCCTTTGGTACTCTGTAATGAACTGGCGAGCCCATTGAACACTAGCTTCAAGCTAAAGTTCCCCTTGGTTCATGCCGCAGGTTGCAGGCTTCAGAATCCATGTAGCGTTATTCAGTGTGGTTCTTGAGCTCTCGGAAGCATTCCAGGTCTCTTAGTACAGGCGGGTCTGTACTAGGACGAGAAAACTACAGGCAGGATGGCCTGTGTGTTTGGTGAGTTGTGAGCAGTGCACCACTGGGAACAGCTAGATGCCGAGTCATGGGAAGTGATTGGCTTCTTTTCTTACACTCCAAAAAGTAGTCAGTTGAAACAACTCAAGTATCTCCCTTCTAAAGCACCTTGGAAGTACAACGTAGAGAAAGAAACAGCAGAGACAAGGCTCTGTGGGCCCTTTTGTATATGAGGCTTGAAGGGAAACTTTATGTTCCTCATTGGGATTTAGAGAGTTTCGGGCTCAATTCTCCCTGAGAAACACTGTAGTTGCACATGTTCTCTTCATAGCAGAGTTGTCTTTGTGATGACAAGTGAGTTTCTAGGAAAGAAATATGGAGGTTGCCATTCTTTGGTAGCTGCTCATCCTTCCGTAATCTGTAGTGAATGGGCGACCCTAAAGAACACTAGCCTCAAGCTAACTTTCCTCTTGTATCATGCCGCAGGTTGCAGGCAGCAGACTCCATGTAGCGTTATTTTTTGTGGTTCTTGAGCTCCAGGTAGCATTCCAGGTCTCTTAGGACTGGCGGGTCAACACTAGGATGAGCAATGTATTAGAAGGACGGCCGGTGTGTTTGGGCCTTTATGAGCAATGCAGCTTTGGAAGAGCTAGATGCCGAGTCACAGGCTGTGAAGGGCTTCTTTGCTTAAACCTCTTCATTTTTGCAAGTTGAAAGAACTCATGTATCTCCCTTCTTAAGCACCTTGTGGGTACAAAGTAGAGAAAGAATCAGCAAGGTCAATGCTCTGCTGGCCCCTTTGAAGATAAGTCTTGAAGGGAAACTTCATTTTCCTCTTTGGCATTTAGAGAGTTGGGGGCTCAATTCTCCCTGAGAAACACTGTGTAGTTGCACGAGGTCTCTTCATAGCACAATTGCCTTTGTGACCACAAGTGAGTTTCTAGGAAAGAAACTCGGAGTTTGCTATTCTTTGCTGGTGCTCGTCCTTTGGTAATCTTCAGTGAATTGGTGACCCCGTTTGAGCACTAGCCTCAAGCTAACGTTCCTCTTCTATCATGCCACTTGTTGCCATGCAGCACAATCTCTGTAGCCTTATTCAGTGTGGTTCTGGAGCTCTAGGAAGCATTCCAGGTCTCTTAGTACTGGCGGATCTGCTCGACCTTGAGAAACGATACAAGAAGGATGGCCTGTGTGTTTGGGGAGTTGTGAGCAGTGCACCGTTGCGAACACCTAGATGCCGAGACATGGGAGGTGAAGGGGTTTTTTGTGAAACCTGTAGAATGTGGCAACTTGAAACAACTCAAGTATCTCCCTTCGAAAGCACGTTGGAGGTACTAAATAGAGGAAGAAGCATGAGAGTCAGGGCTCTGCGGGCCATTTTGAATATAAGGCTGAAGGGAAACTTTATTTTCCTTATTGGCCTTTAGAGAGTTGTGGGCTCAGTTCTCCCTGAGAAACTCTTTACTTGCGCATGTTCTCTTCATAGCACAATTGGCTTAGTGATGACAAGTGAGTTGCTAGGAGAGAAACTTGGAGGTTGCCGTTCCTTGGTAGCTGCTCATCCTTCAGTAATCTGTAGTGAACTGGCGACCCCATTGAACACTAGCCTCAAGCTAACTTTCCTCTTGTATCATGCCACTGTTTGGCATGCTGCAGAATCCATGTAGCTTTATTCAGTGTGGTTCTTTAGCTCTAGGAAGCCTTCCAGGTCTCAGTAATGGTGGGTCTGCACGAGGAGGAGAAACGTCCTAGAAGGACGGCCTGTGTGTTTGGGCATTTCTCAGCAATGTATCGTTGGGAACAGCTAGATGCCGAGCCAGGGGCAGTGAAGGGCTTATTTGCTTAAAGCTGTAAATTGTGGCAAGTTGAAACAACGGAAGTATCTCCCTTCTAAAGCACCTTTAAGGTACAAAATAGAGAAAGAACGAGCAGGGTTAAGGCTCTGAGGACCCTGTTAAAATAAGGCTTGAAGGGAAACTTTATTTTCCTCTTTGGGATTTAGAGACTTGTGGGCTCCATTCCCCCTAACTCTTTAGTTGCACATATTCTCTTCATAGCACAATTGCCTTTGTGATGACAAGTGAGTTTCTAGGAATGAAATATGGAGGTTGCCATTCTTTCGTAGCTGATCATCCTTTGGTACTCTGTAATGAACTGGCGAGCCCATTGAACACTAGCTTCAAGCTAAAGTTCCCCTTGGTTCATGCCGCAGGTTGCAGGCTTCAGAATCCATGTAGCGTTATTCAGTGTGGTTCTTGAGCTCTCGGAAGCATTCCAGGTCTCTTAGTACAGGCGGGTCTGTACTAGGACGAGAAAACTACAGGCAGGATGGCCTGTGTGTTTGGTGAGTTGTGAGCAGTGCACCACTGGGAACAGCTAGATGCCGAGTCATGGGAAGTGATTGGCTTCTTTTCTTACACTCCAAAAAGTAGTCAGTTGAAACAACTCAAGTATCTCCCTTCTAAAGCACCTTGGAAGTACAACGTAGAGAAAGAAACAGCAGAGACAAGGCTCTGTGGGCCCTTTTGTATATGAGGCTTGAAGGGAAACTTTATGTTCCTCATTGGGATTTAGAGAGTTTCGGGCTCAATTCTCCCTGAGAAACACTGTAGTTGCACATGTTCTCTTCATAGCAGAGTTGTCTTTGTGATGACAAGTGAGTTTCTAGGAAAGAAATATGGAGGTTGCCATTCTTTGGTAGCTGCTCATCCTTCCGTAATCTGTAGTGAATGGGCGACCCTAAAGAACACTAGCCTCAAGCTAACTTTCCTCTTGTATCATGCCGCAGGTTGCAGGCAGCAGACTCCATGTAGCGTTATTTTTTGTGGTTCTTGAGCTCCAGGTAGCATTCCAGGTCTCTTAGGACTGGCGGGTCAACACTAGGATGAGCAATGTATTAGAAGGACGGCCGGTGTGTTTGGGCCTTTATGAGCAATGCAGCTTTGGAAGAGCTAGATGCCGAGTCACAGGCTGTGAAGGGCTTCTTTGCTTAAACCTCTTCATTTTTGCAAGTTGAAAGAACTCATGTATCTCCCTTCTTAAGCACCTTGTGGGTACAAAGTAGAGAAAGAATCAGCAAGGTCAATGCTCTGCTGGCCCCTTTGAAGATAAGTCTTGAAGGGAAACTTCATTTTCCTCTTTGGCATTTAGAGAGTTGGGGGCTCAATTCTCCCTGAGAAACACTGTGTAGTTGCACGAGGTCTCTTCATAGCACAATTGCCTTTGTGACCACAAGTGAGTTTCTAGGAAAGAAACTCGGAGTTTGCTATTCTTTGCTGGTGCTCGTCCTTTGGTAATCTTCAGTGAATTGGTGACCCCGTTTGAGCACTAGCCTCAAGCTAACGTTCCTCTTCTATCATGCCACTTGTTGCCATGCAGCACAATCTCTGTAGCCTTATTCAGTGTGGTTCTGGAGCTCTAGGAAGCATTCCAGGTCTCTTAGTACTGGCGGATCTGCTCGACCTTGAGAAACGATACAAGAAGGATGGCCTGTGTGTTTGGGGAGTTGTGAGCAGTGCACCGTTGCGAACACCTAGATGCCGAGACATGGGAGGTGAAGGGGTTTTTTGTGAAACCTGTAGAATGTGGCAACTTGAAACAACTCAAGTATCTCCCTTCGAAAGCACGTTGGAGGTACTAAATAGAGGAAGAAGCATGAGAGTCAGGGCTCTGCGGGCCATTTTGAATATAAGGCTGAAGGGAAACTTTATTTTCCTTATTGGCCTTTAGAGAGTTGTGGGCTCAGTTCTCCCTGAGAAACTCTTTACTTGCGCATGTTCTCTTCATAGCACAATTGGCTTAGTGATGACAAGTGAGTTGCTAGGAGAGAAACTTGGAGGTTGCCGTTCCTTGGTAGCTGCTCATCCTTCAGTAATCTGTAGTGAACTGGCGACCCCATTGAACACTAGCCTCAAGCTAACTTTCCTCTTGTATCATGCCACTGTTTGGCATGCTGCAGAATCCATGTAGCTTTATTCAGTGTGGTTCTTTAGCTCTAGGAAGCCTTCCAGGTCTCAGTAATGGTGGGTCTGCACGAGGAGGAGAAACGTCCTAGAAGGACGGCCTGTGTGTTTGGGCATTTCTCAGCAATGTATCGTTGGGAACAGCTAGATGCCGAGCCAGGGGCAGTGAAGGGCTTATTTGCTTAAAGCTGTAAATTGTGGCAAGTTGAAACAACGGAAGTATCTCCCTTCTAAAGCACCTTTAAGGTACAAAATAGAGAAAGAACGAGCAGGGTTAAGGCTCTGAGGACCCTGTTAAAATAAGGCTTGAAGGGAAACTTTATTTTCCTCTTTGGGATTTAGAGACTTGTGGGCTCCATTCCCCCTAACTCTTTAGTTGCACATATTCTCTTCATAGCACAATTGCCTTTGTGATGACAAGTGAGTTTCTAGGAATGAAATATGGAGGTTGCCATTCTTTCGTAGCTGATCATCCTTTGGTACTCTGTAATGAACTGGCGAGCCCATTGAACACTAGCTTCAAGCTAAAGTTCCCCTTGGTTCATGCCGCAGGTTGCAGGCTTCAGAATCCATGTAGCGTTATTCAGTGTGGTTCTTGAGCTCTCGGAAGCATTCCAGGTCTCTTAGTACAGGCGGGTCTGTACTAGGACGAGAAAACTACAGGCAGGATGGCCTGTGTGTTTGGTGAGTTGTGAGCAGTGCACCACTGGGAACAGCTAGATGCCGAGTCATGGGAAGTGATTGGCTTCTTTTCTTACACTCCAAAAAGTAGTCAGTTGAAACAACTCAAGTATCTCCCTTCTAAAGCACCTTGGAAGTACAACGTAGAGAAAGAAACAGCAGAGACAAGGCTCTGTGGGCCCTTTTGTATATGAGGCTTGAAGGGAAACTTTATGTTCCTCATTGGGATTTAGAGAGTTTCGGGCTCAATTCTCCCTGAGAAACACTGTAGTTGCACATGTTCTCTTCATAGCAGAGTTGTCTTTGTGATGACAAGTGAGTTTCTAGGAAAGAAATATGGAGGTTGCCATTCTTTGGTAGCTGCTCATCCTTCCGTAATCTGTAGTGAATGGGCGACCCTAAAGAACACTAGCCTCAAGCTAACTTTCCTCTTGTATCATGCCGCAGGTTGCAGGCAGCAGACTCCATGTAGCGTTATTTTTTGTGGTTCTTGAGCTCCAGGTAGCATTCCAGGTCTCTTAGGACTGGCGGGTCAACACTAGGATGAGCAATGTATTAGAAGGACGGCCGGTGTGTTTGGGCCTTTATGAGCAATGCAGCTTTGGAAGAGCTAGATGCCGAGTCACAGGCTGTGAAGGGCTTCTTTGCTTAAACCTCTTCATTTTTGCAAGTTGAAAGAACTCATGTATCTCCCTTCTTAAGCACCTTGTGGGTACAAAGTAGAGAAAGAATCAGCAAGGTCAATGCTCTGCTGGCCCCTTTGAAGATAAGTCTTGAAGGGAAACTTCATTTTCCTCTTTGGCATTTAGAGAGTTGGGGGCTCAATTCTCCCTGAGAAACACTGTGTAGTTGCACGAGGTCTCTTCATAGCACAATTGCCTTTGTGACCACAAGTGAGTTTCTAGGAAAGAAACTCGGAGTTTGCCATTCTTTGCTGGTGCTCGTCCTTTGGTAATCTTCAGTGAATTGGTGACCCCGTTTGAGCACTAGCCTCAAGCTAACGTTCCTCTTCTATCATGCCACTTGTTGCCATGCAGCACAATCTCTGTAGCCTTATTCAGTGTGGTTCTGGAGCTCTAGGAAGCATTCCAGGTCTCTTAGTACTGGCGGATCTGCTCGACCTTGAGAAACGATACAAGAAGGATGGCCTGTGTGTTTGGGGAGTTGTGAGCAGTGCACCGTTGGGAACACCTAGATGCCGAGACATGGGAGGTGAAGGGGTTTTTTGTGAAACCTGTAGAATGTGGCAACTTGAAACAACTCAAGTATCTCCCTTCGAAAGCACGTTGGAGGTACTAAATAGAGGAAGAAGCATGGGAGTCAGGGCTCTGCGGGCCATTTTGAATATAAGGCTGAAGGGAAACTTTATTTTCCTTATTGGCCTTTAGAGAGTTGTGGGCTCAGTTCTCCCTGAGAAACTCTTTACTTGCGCATGTTCTCTTCATAGCACAATTGGCTTAGTGATGACAAGTGAGTTGCTAGGAGAGAAACTTGGAGGTTGCCGTTCCTTGGTAGCTGCTCATCCTTCAGTAATCTGTAGTGAACTGGCGACCCCATTGAACACTAGCCTCAAGCTAACTTTCCTCTTGTATCATGCCACTGTTTGGCATGCAGCAGAATCCATGTAGCTTTATTCAGTGTGGTTCTTTAGCTCTAGGAAGCCTTCCAGGTCTCAGTAATGGTGGGTCTGCACGAGGAGGAGAAACGTCCTAGAAGGACGGCCTGTGTGTTTGGGCATTTCTCAGCAATGTATCGTTGGGAACAGCTAGATGCCGAGCCAGGGGCAGTGAAGGGCTTATTTGCTTAAACCTGTAAATTGTGGCAAGTTGAAACAACGGAAGTATCTCCCTTCTAAAGCACCTTTAAGGTACAAAATAGAGAAAGAACGAGCAGGGTTAAGGCTCTGAGGACCCTGTTAAAATAAGGCTTGAAGGGAAACTTTATTTTCCTCTTTGGGATTTAGAGAGTTGTGGGCTCCATTCCCCCTAACTCTTTAGTTGCACATATTCTCTTCATAGCACAATTGCCTTTGTGATGACAAGTGAGTTTCTAGGAATGAAATATGGAGGTTGCCATTCTTTCGTAGCTGATCATCCTTTGGTACTCTGTAATGAACTGGCGAGCCCATTGAACACTAGCTTCAAGCTAAAGTTCCCCTTGGTTCATGCCGCAGGTTGCAGGCTTCAGAATCCATGTAGCGTTATTCAGTGTGGTTCTTGAGCTCTCGGAAGCATTCCAGGTCTCTTAGTACAGGCGGGTCTGTACTAGGACGAGAAAACTACAGGCAGGATGGCCTGTGTGTTTGGTGAGTTGTGAGCAGTGCACCACTGGGAACAGCTAGATGCCGAGTCATGGGAAGTGATTGGCTTCTTTTCTTACACTCCAAAAAGTAGTCAGTTGAAACAACTCAAGTATCTCCCTTCTAAAGCACCTTGGAAGTACAACGTAGAGAAAGAAACAGCAGAGACAAGGCTCTGTGGGCCCTTTTGTATATGAGGCTTGAAGGGAAACTTTATGTTCCTCATTGGGATTTAGAGAGTTTCGGGCTCAATTCTCCCTGAGAAACACTGTAGTTGCACATGTTCTCTTCATAGCAGAGTTGTCTTTGTGATGACAAGTGAGTTTCTAGGAAAGAAATATGGAGGTTGCCATTCTTTGGTAGCTGCTCATCCTTCCGTAATCTGTAGTGAATGGGCGACCCTAAAGAACACTAGCCTCAAGCTAACTTTCCTCTTGTATCATGCCGCAGGTTGCAGGCAGCAGACTCCATGTAGCGTTATTTATTGTGGTTCTTGAGCTCCAGGTAGCATTCCAGGTCTCTTAGGACTGGCGGGTCAACACTAGGATGAGCAATGTATTAGAAGGACGGCCGGTGTGTTTGGGCCTTTATGAGCAATGCAGCTTTGGAAGAGCTAGATGCCGAGTCACAGGCTGTGAAGGGCTTCTTTGCTTAAACCTCTTCATTTTTGCAAGTTGAAAGAACTCATGTATCTCCCTTCTTAAGCACCTTGTGGGTACAAAGTAGAGAAAGAATCAGCAAGGTCAATGCTCTGCTGGCCCCTTTGAAGATAAGTCTTGAAGGGAAACTTCATTTTCCTCTTTGGCATTTAGAGAGTTGGGGGCTCAATTCTCCCTGAGAAACACTGTGTAGTTGCACGAGGTCTCTTCATAGCACAATTGCCTTTGTGACCACAAGTGAGTTTCTAGGAAAGAAACTCGGAGTTTGCCATTCTTTGCTGGTGCTCGTCCTTTGGTAATCTTCAGTGAATTGGTGACCCCGTTTGAGCACTAGCCTCAAGCTAACGTTCCTCTTCTATCATGCCACTTGTTGCCATGCAGCACAATCTCTGTAGCCTTATTCAGTGTGGTTCTGGAGCTCTAGGAAGCATTCCAGGTCTCTTAGTACTGGCGGATCTGCTCGACCTTGAGAAACGATACAAGAAGGATGGCCTGTGTGTTTGGGGAGTTGTGAGCAGTGCACCGTTGGGAACACCTAGATGCCGAGACATGGGAGGTGAAGGGGTTTTTTGTGAAACCTGTAGAATGTGGCAACTTGAAACAACTCAAGTATCTCCCTTCGAAAGCACGTTGGAGGTACTAAATAGAGGAAGAAGCATGGGAGTCAGGGCTCTGCGGGCCATTTTGAATATAAGGCTGAAGGGAAACTTTATTTTCCTTATTGGCCTTTAGAGAGTTGTGGGCTCAGTTCTCCCTGAGAAACTCTTTACTTGCGCATGTTCTCTTCATAGCACAATTGGCTTAGTGATGACAAGTGAGTTGCTAGGAGAGAAACTTGGAGGTTGCCGTTCCTTGGTAGCTGCTCATCCTTCAGTAATCTGTAGTGAACTGGCGACCCCATTGAACACTAGCCTCAAGCTAACTTTCCTCTGGTATCATGCCACTGTTTGGCATGCAGCAGAATCCATGTAGCTTTATTCAGTGTGGTTCTTTAGCTCTAGGAAGCCTTCCAGGTCTCAGTAATGGTGGGTCTGCACGAGGAGGAGAAACGTCCTAGAAGGACGGCCTGTGTGTTTGGGCATTTCTCAGCAATGTATCGTTGGGAACAGCTAGATGCCGAGCCAGGGGCAGTGAAGGGCTTATTTGCTTAAAGCTGTAAATTGTGGCAAGTTGAAACAACGGAAGTATCTCCCTTCTAAAGCACCTTTAAGGTACAAAATAGAGAAAGAACGAGCAGGGTTAAGGCTCTGAGGACCCTGTTAAAATAAGGCTTGAAGGGAAACTTTATTTTCCTCTTTGGGATTTAGAGAGTTGTGGGCTCCATTCCCCCTAACTCTTTAGTTGCACATATTCTCTTCATAGCACAATTGCCTTTGTGATGACAAGTGAGTTTCTAGGAATGAAATATGGAGGTTGCCATTCTTTCGTAGCTGATCATCCTTTGGTACTCTGTAATGAACTGGCGAGCCCATTGAACACTAGCTTCAAGCTAAAGTTCCCCTTGGTTCATGCCGCAGGTTGCAGGCTTCAGAATCCATGTAGCGTTATTCAGTGTGGTTCTTGAGCTCTCGGAAGCATTCCAGGTCTCTTAGTACAGGCGGGTCTGTACTAGGACGAGAAAACTACAGGCAGGATGGCCTGTGTGTTTGGTGAGTTGTGAGCAGTGCACCACTGGGAACAGCTAGATGCCGAGTCATGGGAAGTGATTGGCTTCTTTTCTTACACTCCAAAAAGTAGTCAGTTGAAACAACTCAAGTATCTCCCTTCTAAAGCACCTTGGAAGTACAACGTAGAGAAAGAAACAGCAGAGACAAGGCTCTGTGGGCCCTTTTGTATATGAGGCTTGAAGGGAAACTTTATGTTCCTCATTGGGATTTAGAGAGTTTCGGGCTCAATTCTCCCTGAGAAACACTGTAGTTGCACATGTTCTCTTCATAGCAGAGTTGTCTTTGTGATGACAAGTGAGTTTCTAGGAAAGAAATATGGAGGTTGCCATTCTTTGGTAGCTGCTCATCCTTCCGTAATCTGTAGTGAATGGGCGACCCTAAAGAACACTAGCCTCAAGCTAACTTTCCTCTTGTATCATGCCGCAGGTTGCAGGCAGCAGACTCCATGTAGCGTTATTTTTTGTGGTTCTTGAGCTCCAGGTAGCATTCCAGGTCTCTTAGGACTGGCGGGTCAACACTAGGATGAGCAATGTATTAGAAGGACGGCCGGTGTGTTTGGGCCTTTATGAGCAATGCAGCTTTGGAAGAGCTAGATGCCGAGTCACAGGCTGTGAAGGGCTTCTTTGCTTAAACCTCTTCATTTTTGCAAGTTGAAAGAACTCATGTATCTCCCTTCTTAAGCACCTTGTGGGTACAAAGTAGAGAAAGAATCAGCAAGGTCAATGCTCTGCTGGCCCCTTTGAAGATAAGTCTTGAAGGGAAACTTCATTTTCCTCTTTGGCATTTAGAGAGTTGGGGGCTCAATTCTCCCTGAGAAACACTGTGTAGTTGCACGAGGTCTCTTCATAGCACAATTGCCTTTGTGACCACAAGTGAGTTTCTAGGAAAGAAACTCGGAGTTTGCCATTCTTTGCTGGTGCTCGTCCTTTGGTAATCTTCAGTGAATTGGTGACCCCGTTTGAGCACTAGCCTCAAGCTAACGTTCCTCTTCTATCATGCCACTTGTTGCCATGCAGCACAATCTCTGTAGCCTTATTCAGTGTGGTTCTGGAGCTCTAGGAAGCATTCCAGGTCTCTTAGTACTGGCGGATCTGCTCGACCTTGAGAAACGATACAAGAAGGATGGCCTGTGTGTTTGGGGAGTTGTGAGCAGTGCACCGTTGGGAACACCTAGATGCCGAGACATGGGAGGTGAAGGGGTTTTTTGTGAAACCTGTAGAATGTGGCAACTTGAAACAACTCAAGTATCTCCCTTCGAAAGCACGTTGGAGGTACTAAATAGAGGAAGAAGCATGAGAGTCAGGGCTCTGCGGGCCATTTTGAATATAAGGCTGAAGGGAAACTTTATTTTCCTTATTGGCCTTTAGAGAGTTGTGGGCTCAGTTCTCCCTGAGAAACTCTTTACTTGCGCATGTTCTCTTCATAGCACAATTGGCTTAGTGATGACAAGTGAGTTGCTAGGAGAGAAACTTGGAGGTTGCCATTCCTTGGTAGCTGCTCATTCTTCAGTAATCTGTAGTGAACTGGCGACCCCATTGAACACTAGCCTCAAGCTAACTTTCCTCTTGTATCATGCCACTGTTTGGCATGCAGCAGAATCCATGTAGCTTTATTCAGTGTGGTTCTTTAGCTCTAGGAAGCCTTCCAGGTCTCAGTAATGGTGGGTCTGCACGAGGAGGAGAAACGTCCTAGAAGGACGGCCTGTGTGTTTGGGCATTTCTCAGCAATGTATCGTTGGGAACAGCTAGATGCCGAGCCAGGGGCAGTGAAGGGCTTATTTGCTTAAAGCTGTAAATTGTGGCAAGTTGAAACAACGGAAGTATCTCCCTTCTAAAGCACCTTTAAGGTACAAAATAGAGAAAGAACAAGCAGGGTTAAGGCTCTGAGGACCCTGTTAAAATAAGGCTTGAAGGGAAACTTTATTTTCCTCTTTGGGATTTAGAGAGTTGTGGGCTCCATTCCCCCTAACTCTTTAGTTGCACATATTCTCTTCATAGCACAATTGCCTTTGTGATGACAAGTGAGTTTCTAGGAATGAAATATGGAGGTTGCCATTCTTTCGTAGCTGATCATCCTTTGGTACTCTGTAATGAACTGGCGAGCCCATTGAACACTAGCTTCAAGCTAAAGTTCCCCTTGGTTCATGCCGCAGGTTGCAGGCTTCAGAATCCATGTAGCGTTATTCAGTGTGGTTCTTGAGCTCTCGGAAGCATTCCAGGTCTCTTAGTACAGGCGGGTCTGTACTAGGACGAGAAAACTACAGGCAGGATGGCCTGTGTGTTTGGTGAGTTGTGAGCAGTGCACCACTGGGAACAGCTAGATGCCGAGTCATGGGAAGTGATTGGCTTCTTTTCTTACACTCCAAAAAGTAGTCAGTTGAAACAACTCAAGTATCTCCCTTCTAAAGCACCTTGGAAGTACAACGTAGAGAAAGAAACAGCAGAGACAAGGCTCTGTGGGCCCTTTTGTATATGAGGCTTGAAGGGAAACTTTATGTTCCTCATTGGGATTTAGAGAGTTTCGGGCTCAATTCTCCCTGAGAAACACTGTAGTTGCACATGTTCTCTTCATAGCAGAGTTGTCTTTGTGATGACAAGTGAGTTTCTAGGAAAGAAATATGGAGGTTGCCATTCTTTGGTAGCTGCTCATCCTTCCGTAATCTGTAGTGAATGGGCGACCCTAAAGAACACTAGCCTCAAGCTAACTTTCCTCTTGTATCATGCCGCAGGTTGCAGGCAGCAGACTCCATGTAGCGTTATTTTTTGTGGTTCTTGAGCTCCAGGTAGCATTCCAGGTCTCTTAGGACTGGCGGGTCAACACTAGGATGAGCAATGTATTAGAAGGACGGCCGGTGTGTTTGGGCCTTTATGAGCAATGCAGCTTTGGAAGAGCTAGATGCCGAGTCACAGGCTGTGAAGGGCTTCTTTGCTTAAACCTCTTCATTTTTGCAAGTTGAAAGAACTCATGTATCTCCCTTCTTAAGCACCTTGTGGGTACAAAGTAGAGAAAGAATCAGCAAGGTCAATGCTCTGCTGGCCCCTTTGAAGATAAGTCTTGAAGGGAAACTTCATTTTCCTCTTTGGCATTTAGAGAGTTGGGGGCTCAATTCTCCCTGAGAAACACTGTGTAGTTGCACGAGGTCTCTTCATAGCACAATTGCCTTTGTGACCACAAGTGAGTTTCTAGGAAAGAAACTCGGAGTTTGCCATTCTTTGCTGGTGCTCGTCCTTTGGTAATCTTCAGTGAATTGGTGACCCCGTTTGAGCACTAGCCTCAAGCTAACGTTCCTCTTCTATCATGCCACTTGTTGCCATGCAGCACAATCTCTGTAGCCTTATTCAGTGTGGTTCTGGAGCTCTAGGAAGCATTCCAGGTCTCTTAGTACTGGCGGATCTGCTCGACCTTGAGAAACGATACAAGAAGGATGGCCTGTGTGTTTGGGGAGTTGTGAGCAGTGCACCGTTGGGAACACCTAGATGCCGAGACATGGGAGGTGAAGGGGTTTTTTGTGAAACCTGTAGAATGTGGCAACTTGAAACAACTCAAGTATCTCCCTTCGAAAGCACGTTGGAGGTACTAAATAGAGGAAGAAGCATGAGAGTCAGGGCTCTGCGGGCCATTTTGAATATAAGGCTGAAGGGAAACTTTATTTTCCTTATTGGCCTTTAGAGAGTTGTGGGCTCAGTTCTCCCTGAGAAACTCTTTACTTGCGCATGTTCTCTTCATAGCACAATTGGCTTAGTGATGACAAGTGAGTTGCTAGGAGAGAAACTTGGAGGTTGCCATTCCTTGGTAGCTGCTCATTCTTCAGTAATCTGTAGTGAACTGGCGACCCCATTGAACACTAGCCTCAAGCTAACTTTCCTCTTGTATCATGCCACTGTTTGGCATGCAGCAGAATCCATGTAGCTTTATTCAGTGTGGTTCTTTAGCTCTAGGAAGCCTTCCAGGTCTCAGTAATGGTGGGTCTGCACGAGGAGGAGAAACGTCCTAGAAGGACGGCCTGTGTGTTTGGGCATTTCTCAGCAATGTATCGTTGGGAACAGCTAGATGCCGAGCCAGGGGCAGTGAAGGGCTTATTTGCTTAAAGCTGTAAATTGTGGCAAGTTGAAACAACGGAAGTATCTCCCTTCTAAAGCACCTTTAAGGTACAAAATAGAGAAAGAACGAGCAGGGTTAAGGCTCTGAGGACCCTGTTAAAATAAGGCTTGAAGGGAAACTTTATTTTCCTCTTTGGGATTTAGAGAGTTGTGGGCTCCATTCCCCCTAACTCTTTAGTTGCACATATTCTCTTCATAGCACAATTGCCTTTGTGATGACAAGTGAGTTTCTAGGAATGAAATATGGAGGTTGCCATTCTTTCGTAGCTGATCATCCTTTGGTACTCTGTAATGAACTGGCGAGCCCATTGAACACTAGCTTCAAGCTAAAGTTCCCCTTGGTTCATGCCGCAGGTTGCAGGCTTCAGAATCCATGTAGCGTTATTCAGTGTGGTTCTTGAGCTCTCGGAAGCATTCCAGGTCTCTTAGTACAGGCGGGTCTGTACTAGGACGAGAAAACTACAGGCAGGATGGCCTGTGTGTTTGGTGAGTTGTGAGCAGTGCACCACTGGGAACAGCTAGATGCCGAGTCATGGGAAGTGATTGGCTTCTTTTCTTACACTCCAAAAAGTAGTCAGTTGAAACAACTCAAGTATCTCCCTTCTAAAGCACCTTGGAAGTACAACGTAGAGAAAGAAACAGCAGAGACAAGGCTCTGTGGGCCCTTTTGTATATGAGGCTTGAAGGGAAACTTTATGTTCCTCATTGGGATTTAGAGAGTTTCGGGCTCAATTCTCCCTGAGAAACACTGTAGTTGCACATGTTCTCTTCATAGCAGAGTTGTCTTTGTGATGACAAGTGAGTTTCTAGGAAAGAAATATGGAGGTTGCCATTCTTTGGTAGCTGCTCATCCTTCCGTAATCTGTAGTGAATGGGCGACCCTAAAGAACACTAGCCTCAAGCTAACTTTCCTCTTGTATCATGCCGCAGGTTGCAGGCAGCAGACTCCATGTAGCGTTATTTTTTGTGGTTCTTGAGCTCCAGGTAGCATTCCAGGTCTCTTAGGACTGGCGGGTCAACACTAGGATGAGCAATGTATTAGAAGGACGGCCGGTGTGTTTGGGCCTTTATGAGCAATGCAGCTTTGGAAGAGCTAGATGCCGAGTCACAGGCTGTGAAGGGCTTCTTTGCTTAAACCTCTTCATTTTTGCAAGTTGAAAGAACTCATGTATCTCCCTTCTTAAGCACCTTGTGGGTACAAAGTAGAGAAAGAATCAGCAAGGTCAATGCTCTGCTGGCCCCTTTGAAGATAAGTCTTGAAGGGAAACTTCATTTTCCTCTTTGGCATTTAGAGAGTTGGGGGCTCAATTCTCCCTGAGAAACACTGTGTAGTTGCACGAGGTCTCTTCATAGCACAATTGCCTTTGTGACCACAAGTGAGTTTCTAGGAAAGAAACTCGGAGTTTGCCATTCTTTGCTGGTGCTCGTCCTTTGGTAATCTTCAGTGAATTGGTGACCCCGTTTGAGCACTAGCCTCAAGCTAACGTTCCTCTTCTATCATGCCACTTGTTGCCATGCAGCACAATCTCTGTAGCCTTATTCAGTGTGGTTCTGGAGCTCTAGGAAGCATTCCAGGTCTCTTAGTACTGGCGGATCTGCTCGACCTTGAGAAACGATACAAGAAGGATGGCCTGTGTGTTTGGGGAGTTGTGAGCAGTGCACCGTTGGGAACACCTAGATGCCGAGACATGGGAGGTGAAGGGGTTTTTTGTGAAACCTGTAGAATGTGGCAACTTGAAACAACTCAAGTATCTCCCTTCGAAAGCACGTTGGAGGTACTAAATAGAGGAAGAAGCATGAGAGTCAGGGCTCTGCGGGCCATTTTGAATATAAGGCTGAAGGGAAACTTTATTTTCCTTATTGGCCTTTAGAGAGTTGTGGGCTCAGTTCTCCCTGAGAAACTCTTTACTTGCGCATGTTCTCTTCATAGCACAATTGGCTTAGTGATGACAAGTGAGTTGCTAGGAGAGAAACTTGGAGGTTGCCATTCCTTGGTAGCTGCTCATCCTTCAGTAATCTGTAGTGAACTGGCGACCCCATTGAACACTAGCCTCAAGCACGAGGAGGAGAAACGTCCTAGAAGGACGGCCAGTGTGTTTGGGCATTTCTCAGCAATGTATCGTTGGGAACAGCTAGATGCCGAGCCAGGGGCAGTGAAGGGCTTATTTGCTTAAACCTGTAAATTGTGGCAAGTTGAAACAACGGAAGTATCTCCCTTCTAAAGCACCTTTAAGGTACAAAATAGAGAAAGAACGAGCAGGGTTAAGGCTCTGAGGACCCTGTTAAAATAAGGCTTGAAGGGAAACTTTATTTTCCTCTTTGGGATTTAGAGAGTTGTGGGCTCCATTCCCCCTAACTCTTTAGTTGCACATATTCTCTTCATAGCACAATTGCCTTTTTGATGACAAGTGAGTTTCTAGGAATGAAATATGGAGGTTGCCATTCTTTCGTAGCTGATCATCCTTTGGTACTCTGTAATGAACTGGCGAGCCCATTGAACACTAGCTTCAAGCTAAAGTTCCCCTTGGTTCATGCCGCAGGTTGCAGGCTTCAGAATCCATGTAGCGTTATTCAGTGTGGTTCTTGAGCTCTCGGAAGCATTCCAGGTCTCTTAGTACAGGCGGGTCTGTACTAGGACGAGAAAACTACAGGCAGGATGGCCTGTGTGTTTGGTGAGTTGTGAGCAGTGCACCACTGGGAACAGCTAGATGCCGAGTCATGGGAAGTGATTGGCTTCTTTTCTTACACTCCAAAAAGTAGTCAGTTGAAACAACTCAAGTATCTCCCTTCTAAAGCACCTTGGAAGTACAACGTAGAGAAAGAAACAGCAGAGACAAGGCTCTGTGGGCCCTTTTGTATATGAGGCTTGAAGGGAAACTTTATGTTCCTCATTGGGATTTAGAGAGTTTCGGGCTCAATTCTCCCTGAGAAACACTGTAGTTGCACATGTTCTCTTCATAGCAGAGTTGTCTTTGTGATGACAAGTGAGTTTCTAGGAAAGAAATATGGAGGTTGCCATTCTTTGGTAGCTGCTCATCCTTCCGTAATCTGTAGTGAATGGGCGACCCTAAAGAACACTAGCCTCAAGCTAACTTTCCTCTTGTATCATGCCGCAGGTTGCAGGCAGCAGACTCCATGTAGCGTTATTTTTTGTGGTTCTTGAGCTCCAGGTAGCATTCCAGGTCTCTTAGGACTGGCGGGTCAACACTAGGATGAGCAATGTATTAGAAGGACGGCCGGTGTGTTTGGGCCTTTATGAGCAATGCAGCTTTGGAAGAGCTAGATGCCGAGTCACAGGCTGTGAAGGGCTTCTTTGCTTAAACCTCTTCATTTTTGCAAGTTGAAAGAACTCATGTATCTCCCTTCTTAAGCACCTTGTGGGTACAAAGTAGAGAAAGAATCAGCAAGGTCAATGCTCTGCTGGCCCCTTTGAAGATAAGTCTTGAAGGGAAACTTCATTTTCCTCTTTGGCATTTAGAGAGTTGGGGGCTCAATTCTCCCTGAGAAACACTGTGTAGTTGCACGAGGTCTCTTCATAGCACAATTGCCTTTGTGACCACAAGTGAGTTTCTAGGAAAGAAACTCGGAGTTTGCCATTCTTTGCTGGTGCTCGTCCTTTGGTAATCTTCAGTGAATTGGTGACCCCGTTTGAGCACTAGCCTCAAGCTAACGTTCCTCTTCTATCATGCCACTTGTTGCCATGCAGCACAATCTCTGTAGCCTTATTCAGTGTGGTTCTGGAGCTCTAGGAAGCATTCCAGGTCTCTTAGTACTGGCGGATCTGCTCGACCTTGAGAAACGATACAAGAAGGATGGCCTGTGTGTTTGGGGAGTTGTGAGCAGTGCACCGTTGGGAACACCTAGATGCCGAGACATGGGAGGTGAAGGGGTTTTTTGTGAAACCTGTAGAATGTGGCAACTTGAAACAACTCAAGTATCTCCCTTCGAAAGCACGTTGGAGGTACTAAATAGAGGAAGAAGCATGAGAGTCAGGGCTCTGCGGGCCATTTTGAATATAAGGCTGAAGGGAAACTTTATTTTCCTTATTGGCCTTTAGAGAGTTGTGGGCTCAGTTCTCCCTGAGAAACTCTTTACTTGCGCATGTTCTCTTCATAGCACAATTGGCTTAGTGATGACAAGTGAGTTGCTAGGAGAGAAACTTGGAGGTTGCCATTCCTTGGTAGCTGCTCATCCTTCAGTAATCTGTAGTGAACTGGCGACCCCATTGAACACTAGCCTCAAGCACGAGGAGGAGAAACGTCCTAGAAGGACGGCCAGTGTGTTTGGGCATTTCTCAGCAATGTATCGTTGGGAACAGCTAGATGCCGAGCCAGGGGCAGTGAAGGGCTTATTTGCTTAAACCTGTAAATTGTGGCAAGTTGAAACAACGGAAGTATCTCCCTTCTAAAGCACCTTTAAGGTACAAAATAGAGAAAGAACGAGCAGGGTTAAGGCTCTGAGGACCCTGTTAAAATAAGGCTTGAAGGGAAACTTTATTTTCCTCTTTGGGATTTAGAGAGTTGTGGGCTCCATTCCCCCTAACTCTTTAGTTGCACATATTCTCTTCATAGCACAATTGCCTTTGTGATGACAAGTGAGTTTCTAGGAATGAAATATGGAGGTTGCCATTCTTTCGTAGCTGATCATCCTTTGGTACTCTGTAATGAACTGGCGAGCCCATTGAACACTAGCTTCAAGCTAAAGTTCCCCTTGGTTCATGCCGCAGGTTGCAGGCTTCAGAATCCATGTAGCGTAATTCAGTGTGGTTCTTGAGCTCTCGGAAGCATTCCAGGTCTCTTAGTACAGGCGGGTCTGTACTAGGACGAGAAAACTACAGGCAGGATGGCCTGTGTGTTTGGTGAGTTGTGAGCAGTGCACCACTGGGAACAGCTAGATGCCGAGTCATGGGAAGTGATTGGCTTCTTTTCTTACACTCCAAAAAGTAGTCAGTTGAAACAACTCAAGTATCTCCCTTCTAAAGCACGTTGGAAGTACAACGTAGAGAAAGAAACAGCAGAGACAAGGCTCTGTGGGCCCTTTTGTATATGAGGCTTGAAGGGAAACTTTATGTTCCTCATTGGGATTTAGAGAGTTTCGGGCTCAATTCTCCCTGAGAAACACTGTAGTTGCACATGTTCTCTTCATAGCAGAGTTGTCTTTGTGATGACAAGTGAGTTTCTAGGAAAGAAATATGGAGGTTGCCATTCTTTGGTAGCTGCTCATCCTTCCGTAATCTGTAGTGAATGGGCGACCCTAAAGAACACTAGCCTCAAGCTAACTTTCCTCTTGTATCATGCCGCAGGTTGCAGGCAGCAGACTCCATGTAGCGTTATTTTTTGTGGTTCTTGAGCTCCAGGTAGCATTCCAGGTCTCTTAGGACTGGCGGGTCAACACTAGGATGAGCAATGTATTAGAAGGACGGCCGGTGTGTTTGGGCCTTTATGAGCAATGCAGCTTTGGAAGAGCTAGATGCCGAGTCACAGGCTGTGAAGGGCTTCTTTGCTTAAACCTCTTCATTTTTGCAAGTTGAAAGAACTCATGTATCTCCCTTCTTAAGCACCTTGTGGGTACAAAGTAGAGAAAGAATCAGCAAGGTCAATGCTCTGCTGGCCCCTTTGAAGATAAGTCTTGAAGGGAAACTTCATTTTCCTCTTTGGCATTTAGAGAGTTGGGGGCTCAATTCTCCCTGAGAAACACTGTGTAGTTGCACGAGGTCTCTTCATAGCACAATTGCCTTTGTGACCACAAGTGAGTTTCTAGGAAAGAAACTCGGAGTTTGCCATTCTTTGCTGGTGCTCGTCCTTTGGTAATCTTCAGTGAATTGGTGACCCCGTTTGAGCACTAGCCTCAAGCTAACGTTCCTCTTCTATCATGCCACTTGTTGCCATGCAGCACAATCTCTGTAGCCTTATTCAGTGTGGTTCTGGAGCTCTAGGAAGCATTCCAGGTCTCTTAGTACTGGCGGATCTGCTCGACCTTGAGAAACGATACAAGAAGGATGGCCTGTGTGTTTGGGGAGTTGTGAGCAGTGCACCGTTGGGAACACCTAGATGCCGAGACATGGGAGGTGAAGGGGTTTTTTGTGAAACCTGTAGAATGTGGCAACTTGAAACAACTCAAGTATCTCCCTTCGAAAGCACGTTGGAGGTACTAAATAGAGGAAGAAGCATGAGAGTCAGGGCTCTGCGGGCCATTTTGAATATAAGGCTGAAGGGAAACTTTATTTTCCTTATTGGCCTTTAGAGAGTTGTGGGCTCAGTTCTCCCTGAGAAACTCTTTACTTGCGCATGTTCTCTTCATAGCACAATTGGCTTAGTGATGACAAGTGAGTTGCTAGGAGAGAAACTTGGAGGTTGCCATTCCTTGGTAGCTGCTCATTCTTCAGTAATCTGTAGTGAACTGGCGACCCCATTGAACACTAGCCTCAAGCTAACTTTCCTCTTGTATCATGCCACTGTTTGGCATGCAGCAGAATCCATGTAGCTTTATTCAGTGTGGTTCTTTAGCTCTAGGAAGCCTTCCAGGTCTCAGTAATGGTGGGTCTGCACGAGGAGGAGAAACGTCCTAGAAGGACGGCCTGTGTGTTTGGGCATTTCTCAGCAATGTATCGTTGGGAACAGCTAGATGCCGAGCCAGGGGCAGTGAAGGGCTTATTTGCTTAAAGCTGTAAATTGTGGCAAGTTGAAACAACGGAAGTATCTCCCTTCTAAAGCACCTTTAAGGTACAAAATAGAGAAAGAACGAGCAGGGTTAAGGCTCTGAGGACCCTGTTAAAATAAGGCTTGAAGGGAAACTTTATTTTCCTCTTTGGGATTTAGAGAGTTGTGGGCTCCATTCCCCCTAACTCTTTAGTTGCACATATTCTCTTCATAGCACAATTGCCTTTGTGATGACAAGTGAGTTTCTAGGAATGAAATATGGAGGTTGCCATTCTTTCGTAGCTGATCATCCTTTGGTACTCTGTAATGAACTGGCGAGCCCATTGAACACTAGCTTCAAGCTAAAGTTCCCCTTGGTTCATGCCGCAGGTTGCAGGCTTCAGAATCCATGTAGCGTTATTCAGTGTGGTTCTTGAGCTCTCGGAAGCATTCCAGGTCTCTTAGTACAGGCGGGTCTGTACTAGGACGAGAAAACTACAGGCAGGATGGCCTGTGTGTTTGGTGAGTTGTGAGCAGTGCACCACTGGGAACAGCTAGATGCCGAGTCATGGGAAGTGATTGGCTTCTTTTCTTACACTCCAAAAAGTAGTCAGTTGAAACAACTCAAGTATCTCCCTTCTAAAGCACCTTGGAAGTACAACGTAGAGAAAGAAACAGCAGAGACAAGGCTCTGTGGGCCCTTTTGTATATGAGGCTTGAAGGGAAACTTTATGTTCCTCATTGGGATTTAGAGAGTTTCGGGCTCAATTCTCCCTGAGAAACACTGTAGTTGCACATGTTCTCTTCATAGCAGAGTTGTCTTTGTGATGACAAGTGAGTTTCTAGGAAAGAAATATGGAGGTTGCCATTCTTTGGTAGCTGCTCATCCTTCCGTAATCTGTAGTGAATGGGCGACCCTAAAGAACACTAGCCTCAAGCTAACTTTCCTCTTGTATCATGCCGCAGGTTGCAGGCAGCAGACTCCATGTAGCGTTATTTTTTGTGGTTCTTGAGCTCCAGGTAGCATTCCAGGTCTCTTAGGACTGGCGGGTCAACACTAGGATGAGCAATGTATTAGAAGGACGGCCGGTGTGTTTGGGCCTTTATGAGCAATGCAGCTTTGGAAGAGCTAGATGCCGAGTCACAGGCTGTGAAGGGCTTCTTTGCTTAAACCTCTTCATTTTTGCAAGTTGAAAGAACTCATGTATCTCCCTTCTTAAGCACCTTGTGGGTACAAAGTAGAGAAAGAATCAGCAAGGTCAATGCTCTGCTGGCCCCTTTGAAGATAAGTCTTGAAGGGAAACTTCATTTTCCTCTTTGGCATTTAGAGAGTTGGGGGCTCAATTCTCCCTGAGAAACACTGTGTAGTTGCACGAGGTCTCTTCATAGCACAATTGCCTTTGTGACCACAAGTGAGTTTCTAGGAAAGAAACTCGGAGTTTGCCATTCTTTGCTGGTGCTCGTCCTTTGGTAATCTTCAGTGAATTGGTGACCCCGTTTGAGCACTAGCCTCAAGCTAACGTTCCTCTTCTATCATGCCACTTGTTGCCATGCAGCACAATCTCTGTAGCCTTATTCAGTGTGGTTCTGGAGCTCTAGGAAGCATTCCAGGTCTCTTAGTACTGGCGGATCTGCTCGACCTTGAGAAACGATACAAGAAGGATGGCCTGTGTGTTTGGGGAGTTGTGAGCAGTGCACCGTTGGGAACACCTAGATGCCGAGACATGGGAGGTGAAGGGGTTTTTTGTGAAACCTGTAGAATGTGGCAACTTGAAACAACTCAAGTATCTCCCTTCGAAAGCACGTTGGAGGTACTAAATAGAGGAAGAAGCATGAGAGTCAGGGCTCTGCGGGCCATTTTGAATATAAGGCTGAAGGGAAACTTTATTTTCCTTATTGGCCTTTAGAGAGTTGTGGGCTCAGTTCTCCCTGAGAAACTCTTTACTTGCGCATGTTCTCTTCATAGCACAATTGGCTTAGTGATGACAAGTGAGTTGCTAGGAGAGAAACTTGGAGGTTGCCATTCCTTGGTAGCTGCTCATCCTTCAGTAATCTGTAGTGAACTGGCGACCCCATTGAACACTAGCCTCAAGCACGAGGAGGAGAAACGTCCTAGAAGGACGGCCAGTGTGTTTGGGCATTTCTCAGCAATGTATCGTTGGGAACAGCTAGATGCCGAGCCAGGGGCAGTGAAGGGCTTATTTGCTTAAACCTGTAAATTGTGGCAAGTTGAAACAACGGAAGTATCTCCCTTCTAAAGCACCTTTAAGGTACAAAATAGAGAAAGAACGAGCAGGGTTAAGGCTCTGAGGACCCTGTTAAAATAAGGCTTGAAGGGAAACTTTATTTTCCTCTTTGGGATTTAGAGAGTTGTGGGCTCCATTCCCCCTAACTCTTTAGTTGCACATATTCTCTTCATAGCACAATTGCCTTTGTGATGACAAGTGAGTTTCTAGGAATGAAATATGGAGGTTGCCATTCTTTCGTAGCTGATCATCCTTTGGTACTCTGTAATGAACTGGCGAGCCCATTGAACACTAGCTTCAAGCTAAAGTTCCCCTTGGTTCATGCCGCAGGTTGCAGGCTTCAGAATCCATGTAGCGTAATTCAGTGTGGTTCTTGAGCTCTCGGAAGCATTCCAGGTCTCTTAGTACAGGCGGGTCTGTACTAGGACGAGAAAACTACAGGCAGGATGGCCTGTGTGTTTGGTGAGTTGTGAGCAGTGCACCACTGGGAACAGCTAGATGCCGAGTCATGGGAAGTGATTGGCTTCTTTTCTTACACTCCAAAAAGTAGTCAGTTGAAACAACTCAAGTATCTCCCTTCTAAAGCACCTTGGAAGTACAACGTAGAGAAAGAAACAGCAGAGACAAGGCTCTGTGGGCCCTTTTGTATATGAGGCTTGAAGGGAAACTTTATGTTCCTCATTGGGATTTAGAGAGTTTCGGGCTCAATTCTCCCTGAGAAACACTGTAGTTGCACATGTTCTCTTCATAGCAGAGTTGTCTTTGTGATGACAAGTGAGTTTCTAGGAAAGAAATATGGAGGTTGCCATTCTTTGGTAGCTGCTCATCCTTCCGTAATCTGTAGTGAATGGGCGACCCTAAAGAACACTAGCCTCAAGCTAACTTTCCTCTTGTATCATGCCGCAGGTTGCAGGCAGCAGACTCCATGTAGCGTTATTTTTTGTGGTTCTTGAGCTCCAGGTAGCATTCCAGGTCTCTTAGGACTGGCGGGTCAACACTAGGATGAGCAATGTATTAGAAGGACGGCCGGTGTGTTTGGGCCTTTATGAGCAATGCAGCTTTGGAAGAGCTAGATGCCGAGTCACAGGCTGTGAAGGGCTTCTTTGCTTAAACCTCTTCATTTTTGCAAGTTGAAAGAACTCATGTATCTCCCTTCTTAAGCACCTTGTGGGTACAAAGTAGAGAAAGAATCAGCAAGGTCAATGCTCTGCTGGCCCCTTTGAAGATAAGTCTTGAAGGGAAACTTCATTTTCCTCTTTGGCATTTAGAGAGTTGGGGGCTCAATTCTCCCTGAGAAACACTGTGTAGTTGCACGAGGTCTCTTCATAGCACAATTGCCTTTGTGACCACAAGTGAGTTTCTAGGAAAGAAACTCGGAGTTTGCCATTCTTTGCTGGTGCTCGTCCTTTGGTAATCTTCAGTGAATTGGTGACCCCGTTTGAGCACTAGCCTCAAGCTAACGTTCCTCTTCTATCATGCCACTTGTTGCCATGCAGCACAATCTCTGTCGCCTTATTCAGTGTGGTTCTGGAGCTCTAGGAAGAATTCCAGGTCTCTTAGTACTGGCGGATCTGCTCGACCTTGAGAAACGATACAAGAAGGATGGCCTGTGTGTTTGGGGAGTTGTGAGCAGTGCACCGTTGGGAACACCTAGATGCCGAGACATGGGAGGTGAAGGGGTTTTTTGTGAAACCTGTAGAATGTGGCAACTTGAAACAACTCAAGTATCTCCCTTCGAAAGCACGTTGGAGGTACTAAATAGAGGAAGAAGCATGAGAGTCAGGGCTCTGCGGGCCATTTTGAATATAAGGCTGAAGGGAAACTTTATTTTCCTTATTGGCCTTTAGAGAGTTGTGGGCTCAGTTCTCCCTGAGAAACTCTTTACTTGCGCATGTTCTCTTCATAGCACAATTGGCTTAGTGATGACAAGTGAGTTGCTAGGAGAGAAACTTGGAGGTTGCCATTCCTTGGTAGCTGCTCATCCTTCAGTAATCTGTAGTGAACTGGCGACCCCATTGAACACTAGCCTCAAGCTAACTTTCCTCTTGTATCATGCCACTGTTTGGCATGCAGCAGAATCCATGTAGCTTTATTCAGTGTGGTTCTTTAGCTCTAGGAAGCCTTCCAGGTCTCACTAATGGTGGGTCTGCACGAGGAGGAGAAACGTCCTAGAAGGACGGCCAGTGTGTTTGGGCATTTCTCAGCAATGTATCGTTGGGAACAGCTAGATGCCGAGCCAGGGGCAGTGAAGGGCTTATTTGCTTAAACCTGTAAATTGTGGCAAGTTGAAACAACGGAAGTATCTCCCTTCTAAAGCACCTTTAAGGTACAAAATAGAGAAAGAACGAGCAGGGTTAAGGCTCTGAGGACCCTGTTAAAATAAGGCTTGAAGGGAAACTTTATTTTCCTCTTTGGGATTTAGAGAGTTGTGGGCTCCATTCCCCCTAACTCTTTAGTTGCACATATTCTCTTCATAGCACAATTGCCTTTGTGATGACAAGTGAGTTTCTAGGAATGAAATATGGAGGTTGCCATTCTTTCGTAGCTGATCATCCTTTGGTACTCTGTAATGAACTGGCGAGCCCATTGAACACTAGCTTCAAGCTAAAGTTCCCCTTGGTTCATGCCGCAGGTTGCAGGCTTCAGAATCCATGTAGCGTAATTCAGTGTGGTTCTTGAGCTCTCGGAAGCATTCCAGGTCTCTTAGTACAGGCGGGTCTGTACTAGGACGAGAAAACTACAGGCAGGATGGCCTGTGTGTTTGGTGAGTTGTGAGCAGTGCACCACTGGGAACAGCTAGATGCCGAGTCATGGGAAGTGATTGGCTTCTTTTCTTACACTCCAAAAAGTAGTCAGTTGAAACAACTCAAGTATCTCCCTTCTAAAGCACGTTGGAAGTACAACGTAGAGAAAGAAACAGCAGAGACAAGGCTCTGTGGGCCCTTTTGTATATGAGGCTTGAAGGGAAACTTTATGTTCCTCATTGGGATTTAGAGAGTTTCGGGCTCAATTCTCCCTGAGAAACACTGTAGTTGCACATGTTCTCTTCATAGCAGAGTTGTCTTTGTGATGACAAGTGAGTTTCTAGGAAAGAAATATGGAGGTTGCCATTCTTTGGTAGCTGCTCATCCTTCCGTAATCTGTAGTGAATGGGCGACCCTAAAGAACACTAGCCTCAAGCTAACTTTCCTCTTGTATCATGCCGCAGGTTGCAGGCAGCAGACTCCATGTAGCGTTATTTTTTGTGGTTCTTGAGCTCCAGGTAGCATTCCAGGTCTCTTAGGACTGGCGGGTCAACACTAGGATGAGCAATGTATTAGAAGGACGGCCGGTGTGTTTGGGCCTTTATGAGCAATGCAGCTTTGGAAGAGCTAGATGCCGAGTCACAGGCTGTGAAGGGCTTCTTTGCTTAAACCTCTTCATTTTTGCAAGTTGAAAGAACTCATGTATCTCCCTTCTTAAGCACCTTGTGGGTACAAAGTAGAGAAAGAATCAGCAAGGTCAATGCTCTGCTGGCCCCTTTGAAGATAAGTCTTGAAGGGAAACTTCATTTTCCTCTTTGGCATTTAGAGAGTTGGGGGCTCAATTCTCCCTGAGAAACACTGTGTAGTTGCACGAGGTCTCTTCATAGCACAATTGCCTTTGTGACCACAAGTGAGTTTCTAGGAAAGAAACTCGGAGTTTGCCATTCTTTGCTGGTGCTCGTCCTTTGGTAATCTTCAGTGAATTGGTGACCCCGTTTGAGCACTAGCCTCAAGCTAACGTTCCTCTTCTATCATGCCACTTGTTGCCATGCAGCACAATCTCTGTAGCCTTATTCAGTGTGGTTCTGGAGCTCTAGGAAGCATTCCAGGTCTCTTAGTACTGGCGGATCTGCTCGACCTTGAGAAACGATACAAGAAGGATGGCCTGTGTGTTTGGGGAGTTGTGAGCAGTGCACCGTTGGGAGCACCTAGATGCCGAGACATGGGAGGTGAAGGGGTTTTTTGTGAAACCTGTAGAATGTGGCAACTTGAAACAACTCAAGTATCTCCCTTCGAAAGCACGTTGGAGGTACTAAATAGAGGAAGAAGCATGAGAGTCAGGGCTCTGCGGGCCATTTTGAATATAAGGCTGAAGGGAAACTTTATTTTCCTTATTGGCCTTTAGAGAGTTGTGGGCTCAGTTCTCCCTGAGAAACTCTTTACTTGCGCATGTTCTCTTCATAGCACAATTGGCTTAATGATGACAAGTGAGTTGCTAGGAGAGAAACTTGGAGGTTGCCATTCCTTGGTAGCTGCTCATCCTTCAGTAATCTGTAGTGAACTGGCGACCCCATTGAACACTAGCCTCAAGCACGAGGAGGAGAAACGTCCTAGAAGGACGGCCTGTGTGTTTGGGCATTTCTCAGCAATGTATCGTTGGGAACAGCTAGATGCCGAGCCAGGGGCAGTGAAGGGCTTATTTGCTTAAACCTGTAAATTGTGGCAAGTTGAAACAACGGAAGTATCTCCCTTCTAAAGCACCTTTAAGGTACAAAATAGAGAAAGAACGAGCAGGGTTAAGGCTCTGAGGACCTTGTTAAAATAAGGCTTGAAGGGAAACTTTATTTTCCTCTTTGGGATTTAGAGAGTTGTGGGCTCCATTCCCCCTAACTCTTTAGTTGCACATATTCTCTTCATAGCACAATTGCCTTTGTGATGACAAGTGAGTTTCTAGGAATGAAATATGGAGGTTGCCATTCTTTCGTAGCTGATCATCCTTTGGTACTCTGTAATGAACTGGCGAGCCCATTGAACACTAGCTTCAAGCTAAAGTTCCCCTTGGTTCATGCCGCAGGTTGCAGGCTTCAGAATCCATGTAGCGTTATTCAGTGTGGTTCTTGAGCTCTCGGAAGCATTCCAGGTCTCTTAGTACAGGCGGGTCTGTACTAGGACGAGAAAACTACAGGCAGGATGGCCTGTGTGTTTGGTGAGTTGTGAGCAGTGCACCACTGGGAACAGCTAGATGCCGAGTCATGGGAAGTGATTGGCTTCTTTTCTTACACTCCAAAAAGTAGTCAGTTGAAACAACTCAAGTATCTCCCTTCTAAAGCACGTTGGAAGTACAACGTAGAGAAAGAAACAGCAGAGACAAGGCTCTGTGGGCCCTTTTGTATATGAGGCTTGAAGGGAAACTTTATGTTCCTCATTGGGATTTAGAGAGTTTCGGGCTCAATTCTCCCTGAGAAACACTGTAGTTGCACATGTTCTCTTCATAGCAGAGTTGTCTTTGTGATGACAAGTGAGTTTCTAGGAAAGAAATATGGAGGTTGCCATTCTTTGGTAGCTGCTCATCCTTCCGTAATCTGTAGTGAATGGGCGACCCTAAAGAACACTAGCCTCAAGCTAACTTTCCTCTTGTATCATGCCGCAGGTTGCAGGCAGCAGACTCCATGTAGCGTTATTTTTTGTGGTTCTTGAGCTCCAGGTAGCATTCCAGGTCTCTTAGGACTGGCGGGTCAACACTAGGATGAGCAATGTATTAGAAGGACGGCCGGTGTGTTTGGGCCTTTATGAGCAATGCAGCTTTGGAAGAGCTAGATGTCGAGTCACAGGCTGTGAAGGGCTTCTTTGCTTAAATCTCTTCATTTTTGCAAGTTGAAAGAACTCATGTATCTCCCTTCTTAAGCACCTTGTGGGTACAAAGTAGAGAAAGAATCAGCAAGGTCAATGCTCTGCTGGCCCCTTTGAAGATAAGTCTTGAAGGGAAACTTCATTTTCCTCTTTGGCATTTAGAGAGTTGGGGGCTCAATTCTCCCTGAGAAACACTGTGTAGTTGCACGAGGTCTCTTCATAGCACAATTGCCTTTGTGACCACAAGTGAGTTTCTAGGAAAGAAACTCGGAGTTTGCCATTCTTTGCTGGTGCTCGTCCTTTGGTAATCTTCAGTGAATTGGTGACCCCGTTTGAGCACTAGCCTCAAGCTAACGTTCCTCTTCTATCATGCCACTTGTTGCCATGCAGCACAATCTCTGTAGCCTTATTCAGTGTGGTTCTGGAGCTCTAGGAAGCATTCCAGGTCTCTTAGTACTGGCGGATCTGCTCGACCTTGAGAAACGATACAAGAAGGATGGCCTGTGTGTTTGGGGAGTTGTGAGCAGTGCACCGTTGGGAACACCTAGATGCCGAGACATGGGAGGTGAAGGGGTTTTTTGTGAAACCTGTAGAATGTGGCAACTTGAAACAACTCAAGTATCTCCCTTCGAAAGCACGTTGGAGGTACTAAATAGAGGAAGAAGCATGAGAGTCAGGGCTCTGCGGGCCATTTTGAATATAAGGCTGAAGGGAAACTTTATTTTCCTTATTGGCCTTTAGAGAGTTGTGGGCTCAGTTCTCCCTGAGAAACTCTTTACTTGCGCATGTTCTCTTCATAGCACAATTGGCTTAGTGATGACAAGTGAGTTGCTAGGAGAGAAACTTGGAGGTTGCCATTCCTTGGTAGCTGCTCATTCTTCAGTAATCTGTAGTGAACTGGCGACCCCATTGAACACTAGCCTCAAGCTAACTTTCCTCTTGTATCATGCCACTGTTTGGCATGCAGCAGAATCCATGTAGCTTTATTCAGTGTGGTTCTTTAGCTCTAGGAAGCCTTCCAGGTCTCAGTAATGGTGGGTCTGCACGAGGAGGAGAAACGTCCTAGAAGGACGGCCTGTGTGTTTGGGCATTTCTCAGCAATGTATCGTTGGGAACAGCTAGATGCCGAGCCAGGGGCAGTGAAGGGCTTATTTGCTTAAAGCTGTAAATTGTGGCAAGTTGAAACAACGGAAGTATCTCCCTTCTAAAGCACCTTTAAGGTACAAAATAGAGAAAGAACGAGCAGGGTTAAGGCTCTGAGGACCCTGTTAAAATAAGGCTTGAAGGGAAACTTTATTTTCCTCTTTGGGATTTAGAGAGTTGTGGGCTCCATTCCCCCTAACTCTTTAGTTGCACATATTCTCTTCATAGCACAATTGCCTTTGTGATGACAAGTGAGTTTCTAGGAATGAAATATGGAGGTTGCCATTCTTTCGTAGCTGATCATCCTTTGGTACTCTGTAATGAACTGGCGAGCCCATTGAACACTAGCTTCAAGCTAAAGTTCCCCTTGGTTCATGCCGCAGGTTGCAGGCTTCAGAATCCATGTAGCGTTATTCAGTGTGGTTCTTGAGCTCTCGGAAGCATTCCAGGTCTCTTAGTACAGGCGGGTCTGTACTAGGACGAGAAAACTACAGGCAGGATGGCCTGTGTGTTTGGTGAGTTGTGAGCAGTGCACCACTGGGAACAGCTAGATGCCGAGTCATGGGAAGTGATTGGCTTCTTTTCTTACACTCCAAAAAGTAGTCAGTTGAAACAACTCAAGTATCTCCCTTCTAAAGCACCTTGGAAGTACAACGTAGAGAAAGAAACAGCAGAGACAAGGCTCTGTGGGCCCTTTTGTATATGAGGCTTGAAGGGAAACTTTATGTTCCTCATTGGGATTTAGAGAGTTTCGGGCTCAATTCTCCCTGAGAAACACTGTAGTTGCACATGTTCTCTTCATAGCAGAGTTGTCTTTGTGATGACAAGTGAGTTTCTAGGAAAGAAATATGGAGGTTGCCATTCTTTGGTAGCTGCTCATCCTTCCGTAATCTGTAGTGAATGGGCGACCCTAAAGAACACTAGCCTCAAGCTAACTTTCCTCTTGTATCATGCCGCAGGTTGCAGGCAGCAGACTCCATGTAGCGTTATTTTTTGTGGTTCTTGAGCTCCAGGTAGCATTCCAGGTCTCTTAGGACTGGCGGGTCAACACTAGGATGAGCAATGTATTAGAAGGACGGCCGGTGTGTTTGGGCCTTTATGAGCAATGCAGCTTTGGAAGAGCTAGATGCCGAGTCACAGGCTGTGAAGGGCTTCTTTGCTTAAACCTCTTCATTTTTGCAAGTTGAAAGAACTCATGTATCTCCCTTCTTAAGCACCTTGTGGGTACAAAGTAGAGAAAGAATCAGCAAGGTCAATGCTCTGCTGGCCCCTTTGAAGATAAGTCTTGAAGGGAAACTTCATTTTCCTCTTTGGCATTTAGAGAGTTGGGGGCTCAATTCTCCCTGAGAAACACTGTGTAGTTGCACGAGGTCTCTTCATAGCACAATTGCCTTTGTGACCACAAGTGAGTTTCTAGGAAAGAAACTCGGAGTTTGCCATTCTTTGCTGGTGCTCGTCCTTTGGTAATCTTCAGTGAATTGGTGACCCCGTTTGAGCACTAGCCTCAAGCTAACGTTCCTCTTCTATCATGCCACTTGTTGCCATGCAGCACAATCTCTGTAGCCTTATTCAGTGTGGTTCTGGAGCTCTAGGAAGCATTCCAGGTCTCTTAGTACTGGCGGATCTGCTCGACCTTGAGAAACGATACAAGAAGGATGGCCTGTGTGTTTGGGGAGTTGTGAGCAGTGCACCGTTGGGAACACCTAGATGCCGAGACATGGGAGGTGAAGGGGTTTTTTGTGAAACCTGTAGAATGTGGCAACTTGAAACAACTCAAGTATCTCCCTTCGAAAGCACGTTGGAGGTACTAAATAGAGGAAGAAGCATGAGAGTCAGGGCTCTGCGGGCCATTTTGAATATAAGGCTGAAGGGAAACTTTATTTTCCTTATTGGCCTTTAGAGAGTTGTGGGCTCAGTTCTCCCTGAGAAACTCTTTACTTGCGCATGTTCTCTTCATAGCACAATTGGCTTAGTGATGACAAGTGAGTTGCTAGGAGAGAAACTTGGAGGTTGCCATTCCTTGGTAGCTGCTCATCCTTCAGTAATCTGTAGTGAACTGGCGACCCCATTGAACACTAGCCTCAAGCACGAGGAGGAGAAACGTCCTAGAAGGACGGCCAGTGTGTTTGGGCATTTCTCAGCAATGTATCGTTGGGAACAGCTAGATGCCGAGCCAGGGGCAGTGAAGGGCTTATTTGCTTAAACCTGTAAATTGTGGCAAGTTGAAACAACGGAAGTATCTCCCTTCTAAAGCACCTTTAAGGTACAAAATAGAGAAAGAACGAGCAGGGTTAAGGCTCTGAGGACCCTGTTAAAATAAGGCTTGAAGGGAAACTTTATTTTCCTCTTTGGGATTTAGAGAGTTGTGGGCTCCATTCCCCCTAACTCTTTAGTTGCACATATTCTCTTCATAGCACAATTGCCTTTTTGATGACAAGTGAGTTTCTAGGAATGAAATATGGAGGTTGCCATTCTTTCGTAGCTGATCATCCTTTGGTACTCTGTAATGAACTGGCGAGCCCATTGAACACTAGCTTCAAGCTAAAGTTCCCCTTGGTTCATGCCGCAGGTTGCAGGCTTCAGAATCCATGTAGCGTTATTCAGTGTGGTTCTTGAGCTCTCGGAAGCATTCCAGGTCTCTTAGTACAGGCGGGTCTGTACTAGGACGAGAAAACTACAGGCAGGATGGCCTGTGTGTTTGGTGAGTTGTGAGCAGTGCACCACTGGGAACAGCTAGATGCCGAGTCATGGGAAGTGATTGGCTTCTTTTCTTACACTCCAAAAAGTAGTCAGTTGAAACAACTCAAGTATCTCCCTTCTAAAGCACCTTGGAAGTACAACGTAGAGAAAGAAACAGCAGAGACAAGGCTCTGTGGGCCCTTTTGTATATGAGGCTTGAAGGGAAACTTTATGTTCCTCATTGGGATTTAGAGAGTTTCGGGCTCAATTCTCCCTGAGAAACACTGTAGTTGCACATGTTCTCTTCATAGCAGAGTTGTCTTTGTGATGACAAGTGAGTTTCTAGGAAAGAAATATGGAGGTTGCCATTCTTTGGTAGCTGCTCATCCTTCCGTAATCTGTAGTGAATGGGCGACCCTAAAGAACACTAGCCTCAAGCTAACTTTCCTCTTGTATCATGCCGCAGGTTGCAGGCAGCAGACTCCATGTAGCGTTATTTTTTGTGGTTCTTGAGCTCCAGGTAGCATTCCAGGTCTCTTAGGACTGGCGGGTCAACACTAGGATGAGCAATGTATTAGAAGGACGGCCGGTGTGTTTGGGCCTTTATGAGCAATGCAGCTTTGGAAGAGCTAGATGCCGAGTCACAGGCTGTGAAGGGCTTCTTTGCTTAAACCTCTTCATTTTTGCAAGTTGAAAGAACTCATGTATCTCCCTTCTTAAGCACCTTGTGGGTACAAAGTAGAGAAAGAATCAGCAAGGTCAATGCTCTGCTGGCCCCTTTGAAGATAAGTCTTGAAGGGAAACTTCATTTTCCTCTTTGGCATTTAGAGAGTTGGGGGCTCAATTCTCCCTGAGAAACACTGTGTAGTTGCACGAGGTCTCTTCATAGCACAATTGCCTTTGTGACCACAAGTGAGTTTCTAGGAAAGAAACTCGGAGTTTGCCATTCTTTGCTGGTGCTCGTCCTTTGGTAATCTTCAGTGAATTGGTGACCCCGTTTGAGCACTAGCCTCAAGCTAACGTTCCTCTTCTATCATGCCACTTGTTGCCATGCAGCACAATCTCTGTAGCCTTATTCAGTGTGGTTCTGGAGCTCTAGGAAGCATTCCAGGTCTCTTAGTACTGGCGGATCTGCTCGACCTTGAGAAACGATACAAGAAGGATGGCCTGTGTGTTTGGGGAGTTGTGAGCAGTGCACCGTTGGGAACACCTAGATGCCGAGACATGGGAGGTGAAGGGGTTTTTTGTGAAACCTGTAGAATGTGGCAACTTGAAACAACTCAAGTATCTCCCTTCGAAAGCACGTTGGAGGTACTAAATAGAGGAAGAAGCATGAGAGTCAGGGCTCTGCGGGCCATTTTGAATATAAGGCTGAAGGGAAACTTTATTTTCCTTATTGGCCTTTAGAGAGTTGTGGGCTCAGTTCTCCCTGAGAAACTCTTTACTTGCGCATGTTCTCTTCATAGCACAATTGGCTTAGTGATGACAAGTGAGTTGCTAGGAGAGAAACTTGGAGGTTGCCATTCCTTGGTAGCTGCTCATCCTTCAGTAATCTGTAGTGAACTGGCGACCCCATTGAACACTAGCCTCAAGCACGAGGAGGAGAAACGTCCTAGAAGGACGGCCAGTGTGTTTGGGCATTTCTCAGCAATGTATCGTTGGGAACAGCTAGATGCCGAGCCAGGGGCAGTGAAGGGCTTATTTGCTTAAACCTGTAAATTGTGGCAAGTTGAAACAACGGAAGTATCTCCCTTCTAAAGCACCTTTAAGGTACAAAATAGAGAAAGAACGAGCAGGGTTAAGGCTCTGAGGACCCTGTTAAAATAAGGCTTGAAGGGAAACTTTATTTTCCTCTTTGGGATTTAGAGAGTTGTGGGCTCCATTCCCCCTAACTCTTTAGTTGCACATATTCTCTTCATAGCACAATTGCCTTTGTGATGACAAGTGAGTTTCTAGGAATGAAATATGGAGGTTGCCATTCTTTCGTAGCTGATCATCCTTTGGTACTCTGTAATGAACTGGCGAGCCCATTGAACACTAGCTTCAAGCTAAAGTTCCCCTTGGTTCATGCCGCAGGTTGCAGGCTTCAGAATCCATGTAGCGTAATTCAGTGTGGTTCTTGAGCTCTCGGAAGCATTCCAGGTCTCTTAGTACAGGCGGGTCTGTACTAGGACGAGAAAACTACAGGCAGGATGGCCTGTGTGTTTGGTGAGTTGTGAGCAGTGCACCACTGGGAACAGCTAGATGCCGAGTCATGGGAAGTGATTGGCTTCTTTTCTTACACTCCAAAAAGTAGTCAGTTGAAACAACTCAAGTATCTCCCTTCTAAAGCACGTTGGAAGTACAACGTAGAGAAAGAAACAGCAGAGACAAGGCTCTGTGGGCCCTTTTGTATATGAGGCTTGAAGGGAAACTTTATGTTCCTCATTGGGATTTAGAGAGTTTCGGGCTCAATTCTCCCTGAGAAACACTGTAGTTGCACGTGTTCTCTTCATAGCAGAGTTGTCTTTGTGATGACAAGTGAGTTTCTAGGAAAGAAATATGGAGGTTGCCATTCTTTGGTAGCTGCTCATCCTTCCGTAATCTGTAGTGAATGGGCGACCCTAAAGAACACTAGCCTCAAGCTAACTTTCCTCTTGTATCATGCCGCAGGTTGCAGGCAGCAGACTCCATGTAGCGTTATTTTTTGTGGTTCTTGAGCTCCAGGTAGCATTCCAGGTCTCTTAGGACTGGCGGGTCAACACTAGGATGAGCAATGTATTAGAAGGACGGCCGGTGTGTTTGGGCCTTTATGAGCAATGCAGCTTTGGAAGAGCTAGATGCCGAGTCACAGGCTGTGAAGGGCTTCTTTGCTTAAACCTCTTCATTTTTGCAAGTTGAAAGAACTCATGTATCTCCCTTCTTAAGCACCTTGTGGGTACAAAGTAGAGAAAGAATCAGCAAGGTCAATGCTCTGCTGGCCCCTTTGAAGATAAGTCTTGAAGGGAAACTTCATTTTCCTCTTTGGCATTTAGAGAGTTGGGGGCTCAATTCTCCCTGAGAAACACTGTGTAGTTGCACGAGGTCTCTTCATAGCACAATTGCCTTTGTGACCACAAGTGAGTTTCTAGGAAAGAAACTCGGAGTTTGCCATTCTTTGCTGGTGCTCGTCCTTTGGTAATCTTCAGTGAATTGGTGACCCCGTTTGAGCACTAGCCTCAAGCTAACGTTCCTCTTCTATCATGCCACTTGTTGCCATGCAGCACAATCTCTGTAGCCTTATTCAGTGTGGTTCTGGAGCTCTAGGAAGCATTCCAGGTCTCTTAGTACTGGCGGATCTGCTCGACCTTGAGAAACGATACAAGAAGGATGGCCTGTGTGTTTGGGGAGTTGTGAGCAGTGCACCGTTGGGAACACCTAGATGCCGAGACATGGGAGGTGAAGGGGTTTTTTGTGAAACCTGTAGAATGTGGCAACTTGAAACAACTCAAGTATCTCCCTTCGAAAGCACGTTGGAGGTACTAAATAGAGGAAGAAGCATGAGAGTCAGGGCTCTGCGGGCCATTTTGAATATAAGGCTGAAGGGAAACTTTATTTTCCTTATTGGCCTTTAGAGAGTTGTGGGCTCAGTTCTCCCTGAGAAACTCTTTACTTGCGCATGTTCTCTTCATAGCACAATTGGCTTAGTGATGACAAGTGAGTTGCTAGGAGAGAAACTTGGAGGTTGCCATTCCTTGGTAGCTGCTCATTCTTCAGTAATCTGTAGTGAACTGGCGACCCCATTGAACACTAGCCTCAAGCTAACTTTCCTCTTGTATCATGCCACTGTTTGGCATGCAGCAGAATCCATGTAGCTTTATTCAGTGTGGTTCTTTAGCTCTAGGAAGCCTTCCAGGTCTCAGTAATGGTGGGTCTGCACGAGGAGGAGAAACGTCCTAGAAGGACGGCCTGTGTGTTTGGGCATTTCTCAGCAATGTATCGTTGGGAACAGCTAGATGCCGAGCCAGGGGCAGTGAAGGGCTTATTTGCTTAAAGCTGTAAATTGTGGCAAGTTGAAACAACGGAAGTATCTCCCTTCTAAAGCACCTTTAAGGTACAAAATAGAGAAAGAACGAGCAGGGTTAAGGCTCTGAGGACCCTGTTAAAATAAGGCTTGAAGGGAAACTTTATTTTCCTCTTTGGGATTTAGAGAGTTGTGGGCTCCATTCCCCCTAACTCTTTAGTTGCACATATTCTCTTCATAGCACAATTGCCTTTGTGATGACAAGTGAGTTTCTAGGAATGAAATATGGAGGTTGCCATTCTTTCGTAGCTGATCATCCTTTGGTACTCTGTAATGAACTGGCGAGCCCATTGAACACTAGCTTCAAGCTAAAGTTCCCCTTGGTTCATGCCGCAGGTTGCAGGCTTCAGAATCCATGTAGCGTTATTCAGTGTGGTTCTTGAGCTCTCGGAAGCATTCCAGGTCTCTTAGTACAGGCGGGTCTGTACTAGGACGAGAAAACTACAGGCAGGATGGCCTGTGTGTTTGGTGAGTTGTGAGCAGTGCACCACTGGGAACAGCTAGATGCCGAGTCATGGGAAGTGATTGGCTTCTTTTCTTACACTCCAAAAAGTAGTCAGTTGAAACAACTCAAGTATCTCCCTTCTAAAGCACCTTGGAAGTACAACGTAGAGAAAGAAACAGCAGAGACAAGGCTCTGTGGGCCCTTTTGTATATGAGGCTTGAAGGGAAACTTTATGTTCCTCATTGGGATTTAGAGAGTTTCGGGCTCAATTCTCCCTGAGAAACACTGTAGTTGCACATGTTCTCTTCATAGCAGAGTTGTCTTTGTGATGACAAGTGAGTTTCTAGGAAAGAAATATGGAGGTTGCCATTCTTTGGTAGCTGCTCATCCTTCCGTAATCTGTAGTGAATGGGCGACCCTAAAGAACACTAGCCTCAAGCTAACTTTCCTCTTGTATCATGCCGCAGGTTGCAGGCAGCAGACTCCATGTAGCGTTATTTTTTGTGGTTCTTGAGCTCCAGGTAGCATTCCAGGTCTCTTAGGACTGGCGGGTCAACACTAGGATGAGCAATGTATTAGAAGGACGGCCGGTGTGTTTGGGCCTTTATGAGCAATGCAGCTTTGGAAGAGCTAGATGCCGAGTCACAGGCTGTGAAGGGCTTCTTTGCTTAAACCTCTTCATTTTTGCAAGTTGAAAGAACTCATGTATCTCCCTTCTTAAGCACCTTGTGGGTACAAAGTAGAGAAAGAATCAGCAAGGTCAATGCTCTGCTGGCCCCTTTGAAGATAAGTCTTGAAGGGAAACTTCATTTTCCTCTTTGGCATTTAGAGAGTTGGGGGCTCAATTCTCCCTGAGAAACACTGTGTAGTTGCACGAGGTCTCTTCATAGCACAATTGCCTTTGTGACCACAAGTGAGTTTCTAGGAAAGAAACTCGGAGTTTGCCATTCTTTGCTGGTGCTCGTCCTTTGGTAATCTTCAGTGAATTGGTGACCCCGTTTGAGCACTAGCCTCAAGCTAACGTTCCTCTTCTATCATGCCACTTGTTGCCATGCAGCACAATCTCTGTAGCCTTATTCAGTGTGGTTCTGGAGCTCTAGGAAGCATTCCAGGTCTCTTAGTACTGGCGGATCTGCTCGACCTTGAGAAACGATACAAGAAGGATGGCCTGTGTGTTTGGGGAGTTGTGAGCAGTGCACCGTTGGGAACACCTAGATGCCGAGACATGGGAGGTGAAGGGGTTTTTTGTGAAACCTGTAGAATGTGGCAACTTGAAACAACTCAAGTATCTCCCTTCGAAAGCACGTTGGAGGTACTAAATAGAGGAAGAAGCATGAGAGTCAGGGCTCTGCGGGCCATTTTGAATATAAGGCTGAAGGGAAACTTTATTTTCCTTATTGGCCTTTAGAGAGTTGTGGGCTCAGTTCTCCCTGAGAAACTCTTTACTTGCGCATGTTCTCTTCATAGCACAATTGGCTTAGTGATGACAAGTGAGTTGCTAGGAGAGAAACTTGGAGGTTGCCATTCCTTGGTAGCTGCTCATCCTTCAGTAATCTGTAGTGAACTGGCGACCCCATTGAACACTAGCCTCAAGCACGAGGAGGAGAAACGTCCTAGAAGGACGGCCAGTGTGTTTGGGCATTTCTCAGCAATGTATCGTTGGGAACAGCTAGATGCCGAGCCAGGGGCAGTGAAGGGCTTATTTGCTTAAACCTGTAAATTGTGGCAAGTTGAAACAACGGAAGTATCTCCCTTCTAAAGCACCTTTAAGGTACAAAATAGAGAAAGAACGAGCAGGGTTAAGGCTCTGAGGACCCTGTTAAAATAAGGCTTGAAGGGAAACTTTATTTTCCTCTTTGGGATTTAGAGAGTTGTGGGCTCCATTCCCCCTAACTCTTTAGTTGCACATATTCTCTTCATAGCACAATTGCCTTTGTGATGACAAGTGAGTTTCTAGGAATGAAATATGGAGGTTGCCATTCTTTCGTAGCTGATCATCCTTTGGTACTCTGTAATGAACTGGCGAGCCCATTGAACACTAGCTTCAAGCTAAAGTTCCCCTTGGTTCATGCCGCAGGTTGCAGGCTTCAGAATCCATGTAGCGTAATTCAGTGTGGTTCTTGAGCTCTCGGAAGCATTCCAGGTCTCTTAGTACAGGCGGGTCTGTACTAGGACGAGAAAACTACAGGCAGGATGGCCTGTGTGTTTGGTGAGTTGTGAGCAGTGCACCACTGGGAACAGCTAGATGCCGAGTCATGGGAAGTGATTGGCTTCTTTTCTTACACTCCAAAAAGTAGTCAGTTGAAACAACTCAAGTATCTCCCTTCTAAAGCACCTTGGAAGTACAACGTAGAGAAAGAAACAGCAGAGACAAGGCTCTGTGGGCCCTTTTGTATATGAGGCTTGAAGGGAAACTTTATGTTCCTCATTGGGATTTAGAGAGTTTCGGGCTCAATTCTCCCTGAGAAACACTGTAGTTGCACATGTTCTCTTCATAGCAGAGTTGTCTTTGTGATGACAAGTGAGTTTCTAGGAAAGAAATATGGAGGTTGCCATTCTTTGGTAGCTGCTCATCCTTCCGTAATCTGTAGTGAATGGGCGACCCTAAAGAACACTAGCCTCAAGCTAACTTTCCTCTTGTATCATGCCGCAGGTTGCAGGCAGCAGACTCCATGTAGCGTTATTTTTTGTGGTTCTTGAGCTCCAGGTAGCATTCCAGGTCTCTTAGGACTGGCGGGTCAACACTAGGATGAGCAATGTATTAGAAGGACGGCCGGTGTGTTTGGGCCTTTATGAGCAATGCAGCTTTGGAAGAGCTAGATGCCGAGTCACAGGCTGTGAAGGGCTTCTTTGCTTAAACCTCTTCATTTTTGCAAGTTGAAAGAACTCATGTATCTCCCTTCTTAAGCACCTTGTGGGTACAAAGTAGAGAAAGAATCAGCAAGGTCAATGCTCTGCTGGCCCCTTTGAAGATAAGTCTTGAAGGGAAACTTCATTTTCCTCTTTGGCATTTAGAGAGTTGGGGGCTCAATTCTCCCTGAGAAACACTGTGTAGTTGCACGAGGTCTCTTCATAGCACAATTGCCTTTGTGACCACAAGTGAGTTTCTAGGAAAGAAACTCGGAGTTTGCCATTCTTTGCTGGTGCTCGTCCTTTGGTAATCTTCAGTGAATTGGTGACCCCGTTTGAGCACTAGCCTCAAGCTAACGTTCCTCTTCTATCATGCCACTTGTTGCCATGCAGCACAATCTCTGTCGCCTTATTCAGTGTGGTTCTGGAGCTCTAGGAAGAATTCCAGGTCTCTTAGTACTGGCGGATCTGCTCGACCTTGAGAAACGATACAAGAAGGATGGCCTGTGTGTTTGGGGAGTTGTGAGCAGTGCACCGTTGGGAACACCTAGATGCCGAGACATGGGAGGTGAAGGGGTTTTTTGTGAAACCTGTAGAATGTGGCAACTTGAAACAACTCAAGTATCTCCCTTCGAAAGCACGTTGGAGGTACTAAATAGAGGAAGAAGCATGAGAGTCAGGGCTCTGCGGGCCATTTTGAATATAAGGCTGAAGGGAAACTTTATTTTCCTTATTGGCCTTTAGAGAGTTGTGGGCTCAGTTCTCCCTGAGAAACTCTTTACTTGCGCATGTTCTCTTCATAGCACAATTGGCTTAGTGATGACAAGTGAGTTGCTAGGAGAGAAACTTGGAGGTTGCCATTCCTTGGTAGCTGCTCATCCTTCAGTAATCTGTAGTGAACTGGCGACCCCATTGAACACTAGCCTCAAGCTAACTTTCCTCTTGTATCATGCCACTGTTTGGCATGCAGCAGAATCCATGTAGCTTTATTCAGTGTGGTTCTTTAGCTCTAGGAAGCCTTCCAGGTCTCACTAATGGTGGGTCTGCACGAGGAGGAGAAACGTCCTAGAAGGACGGCCAGTGTGTTTGGGCATTTCTCAGCAATGTATCGTTGGGAACAGCTAGATGCCGAGCCAGGGGCAGTGAAGGGCTTATTTGCTTAAACCTGTAAATTGTGGCAAGTTGAAACAACGGAAGTATCTCCCTTCTAAAGCACCTTTAAGGTACAAAATAGAGAAAGAACGAGCAGGGTTAAGGCTCTGAGGACCCTGTTAAAATAAGGCTTGAAGGGAAACTTTATTTTCCTCTTTGGGATTTAGAGAGTTGTGGGCTCCATTCCCCCTAACTCTTTAGTTGCACATATTCTCTTCATAGCACAATTGCCTTTGTGATGACAAGTGAGTTTCTAGGAATGAAATATGGAGGTTGCCATTCTTTCGTAGCTGATCATCCTTTGGTACTCTGTAATGAACTGGCGAGCCCATTGAACACTAGCTTCAAGCTAAAGTTCCCCTTGGTTCATGCCGCAGGTTGCAGGCTTCAGAATCCATGTAGCGTAATTCAGTGTGGTTCTTGAGCTCTCGGAAGCATTCCAGGTCTCTTAGTACAGGCGGGTCTGTACTAGGACGAGAAAACTACAGGCAGGATGGCCTGTGTGTTTGGTGAGTTGTGAGCAGTGCACCACTGGGAACAGCTAGATGCCGAGTCATGGGAAGTGATTGGCTTCTTTTCTTACACTCCAAAAAGTAGTCAGTTGAAACAACTCAAGTATCTCCCTTCTAAAGCACGTTGGAAGTACAACGTAGAGAAAGAAACAGCAGAGACAAGGCTCTGTGGGCCCTTTTGTATATGAGGCTTGAAGGGAAACTTTATGTTCCTCATTGGGATTTAGAGAGTTTCGGGCTCAATTCTCCCTGAGAAACACTGTAGTTGCACATGTTCTCTTCATAGCAGAGTTGTCTTTGTGATGACAAGTGAGTTTCTAGGAAAGAAATATGGAGGTTGCCATTCTTTGGTAGCTGCTCATCCTTCCGTAATCTGTAGTGAATGGGCGACCCTAAAGAACACTAGCCTCAAGCTAACTTTCCTCTTGTATCATGCCGCAGGTTGCAGGCAGCAGACTCCATGTAGCGTTATTTTTTGTGGTTCTTGAGCTCCAGGTAGCATTCCAGGTCTCTTAGGACTGGCGGGTCAACACTAGGATGAGCAATGTATTAGAAGGACGGCCGGTGTGTTTGGGCCTTTATGAGCAATGCAGCTTTGGAAGAGCTAGATGCCGAGTCACAGGCTGTGAAGGGCTTCTTTGCTTAAACCTCTTCATTTTTGCAAGTTGAAAGAACTCATGTATCTCCCTTCTTAAGCACCTTGTGGGTACAAAGTAGAGAAAGAATCAGCAAGGTCAATGCTCTGCTGGCCCCTTTGAAGATAAGTCTTGAAGGGAAACTTCATTTTCCTCTTTGGCATTTAGAGAGTTGGGGGCTCAATTCTCCCTGAGAAACACTGTGTAGTTGCACGAGGTCTCTTCATAGCACAATTGCCTTTGTGACCACAAGTGAGTTTCTAGGAAAGAAACTCGGAGTTTGCCATTCTTTGCTGGTGCTCGTCCTTTGGTAATCTTCAGTGAATTGGTGACCCCGTTTGAGCACTAGCCTCAAGCTAACGTTCCTCTTCTATCATGCCACTTGTTGCCATGCAGCACAATCTCTGTAGCCTTATTCAGTGTGGTTCTGGAGCTCTAGGAAGCATTCCAGGTCTCTTAGTACTGGCGGATCTGCTCGACCTTGAGAAACGATACAAGAAGGATGGCCTGTGTGTTTGGGGAGTTGTGAGCAGTGCACCGTTGGGAGCACCTAGATGCCGAGACATGGGAGGTGAAGGGGTTTTTTGTGAAACCTGTAGAATGTGGCAACTTGAAACAACTCAAGTATCTCCCTTCGAAAGCACGTTGGAGGTACTAAATAGAGGAAGAAGCATGAGAGTCAGGGCTCTGCGGGCCATTTTGAATATAAGGCTGAAGGGAAACTTTATTTTCCTTATTGGCCTTTAGAGAGTTGTGGGCTCAGTTCTCCCTGAGAAACTCTTTACTTGCGCATGTTCTCTTCATAGCACAATTGGCTTAATGATGACAAGTGAGTTGCTAGGAGAGAAACTTGGAGGTTGCCATTCCTTGGTAGCTGCTCATCCTTCAGTAATCTGTAGTGAACTGGCGACCCCATTGAACACTAGCCTCAAGCACGAGGAGGAGAAACGTCCTAGAAGGACGGCCTGTGTGTTTGGGCATTTCTCAGCAATGTATCGTTGGGAACAGCTAGATGCCGAGCCAGGGGCAGTGAAGGGCTTATTTGCTTAAACCTGTAAATTGTGGCAAGTTGAAACAACGGAAGTATCTCCCTTCTAAAGCACCTTTAAGGTACAAAATAGAGAAAGAACGAGCAGGGTTAAGGCTCTGAGGACCTTGTTAAAATAAGGCTTGAAGGGAAACTTTATTTTCCTCTTTGGGATTTAGAGAGTTGTGGGCTCCATTCCCCCTAACTCTTTAGTTGCACATATTCTCTTCATAGCACAATTGCCTTTGTGATGACAAGTGAGTTTCTAGGAATGAAATATGGAGGTTGCCATTCTTTCGTAGCTGATCATCCTTTGGTACTCTGTAATGAACTGGCGAGCCCATTGAACACTAGCTTCAAGCTAAAGTTCCCCTTGGTTCATGCCGCAGGTTGCAGGCTTCAGAATCCATGTAGCGTTATTCAGTGTGGTTCTTGAGCTCTCGGAAGCATTCCAGGTCTCTTAGTACAGGCGGGTCTGTACTAGGACGAGAAAACTACAGGCAGGATGGCCTGTGTGTTTGGTGAGTTGTGAGCAGTGCACCACTGGGAACAGCTAGATGCCGAGTCATGGGAAGTGATTGGCTTCTTTTCTTACACTCCAAAAAGTAGTCAGTTGAAACAACTCAAGTATCTCCCTTCTAAAGCACGTTGGAAGTACAACGTAGAGAAAGAAACAGCAGAGACAAGGCTCTGTGGGCCCTTTTGTATATGAGGCTTGAAGGGAAACTTTATGTTCCTCATTGGGATTTAGAGAGTTTCGGGCTCAATTCTCCCTGAGAAACACTGTAGTTGCACATGTTCTCTTCATAGCAGAGTTGTCTTTGTGATGACAAGTGAGTTTCTAGGAAAGAAATATGGAGGTTGCCATTCTTTGGTAGCTGCTCATCCTTCCGTAATCTGTAGTGAATGGGCGACCCTAAAGAACACTAGCCTCAAGCTAACTTTCCTCTTGTATCATGCCGCAGGTTGCAGGCAGCAGACTCCATGTAGCGTTATTTTTTGTGGTTCTTGAGCTCCAGGTAGCATTCCAGGTCTCTTAGGACTGGCGGGTCAACACTAGGATGAGCAATGTATTAGAAGGACGGCCGGTGTGTTTGGGCCTTTATGAGCAATGCAGCTTTGGAAGAGCTAGATGCCGAGTCACAGGCTGTGAAGGGCTTCTTTGCTTAAACCTCTTCATTTTTGCAAGTTGAAAGAACTCATGTATCTCCCTTCTTAAGCACCTTGTGGGTACAAAGTAGAGAAAGAATCAGCAAGGTCAATGCTCTGCTGGCCCCTTTGAAGATAAGTCTTGAAGGGAAACTTCATTTTCCTCTTTGGCATTTAGAGAGTTGGGGGCTCAATTCTCCCTGAGAAACACTGTGTAGTTGCACGAGGTCTCTTCATAGCACAATTGCCTTTGTGACCACAAGTGAGTTTCTAGGAAAGAAACTCGGAGTTTGCCATTCTTTGCTGGTGCTCGTCCTTTGGTAATCTTCAGTGAATTGGTGACCCCGTTTGAGCACTAGCCTCAAGCTAACGTTCCTCTTCTATCATGCCACTTGTTGCCATGCAGCACAATCTCTGTAGCCTTATTCAGTGTGGTTCTGGAGCTCTAGGAAGCATTCCAGGTCTCTTAGTACTGGCGGATCTGCTCGACCTTGAGAAACGATACAAGAAGGATGGCCTGTGTGTTTGGGGAGTTGTGAGCAGTGCACCGTTGGGAGCACCTAGATGCCGAGACATGGGAGGTGAAGGGGTTTTTTGTGAAACCTGTAGAATGTGGCAACTTGAAACAACTCAAGTATCTCCCTTCGAAAGCACGTTGGAGGTACTAAATAGAGGAAGAAGCATGAGAGTCAGGGCTCTGCGGGCCATTTTGAATATAAGGCTGAAGGGAAACTTTATTTTCCTTATTGGCCTTTAGAGAGTTGTGGGCTCAGTTCTCCCTGAGAAACTCTTTACTTGCGCATGTTCTCTTCATAGCACAATTGGCTTAGTGATGACAAGTGAGTTGCTAGGAGAGAAACTTGGAGGTTGCCATTCCTTGGTAGCTGCTCATCCTTCAGTAATCTGTAGTGAACTGGCGACCCCATTGAACACTAGCCTCAAGCACGAGGAGGAGAAACGTCCTAGAAGGACGGCCTGTGTGTTTGGACATTTCTCAGCAATGTATCGTTGGGAACAGCTAGATGCCGAGCCAGGGGCAGTGAAGGGCTTATTTGCTTAAACCTGTAAATTGTGGCAAGTTGAAACAACGGAAGTATCTCCCTTCTAAAGCACCTTTAAGGTACAAAATAGAGAAAGAACGAGCAGGGTTAAGGCTCTGAGGACCCTGTTAAAATAAGGCTTGAAGGGAAACTTTATTTTCCTCTTTGGGATTTAGAGAGTTGTGGGCTCCATTCCCCCTAACTCTTTAGTTGCACATATTCTCTTCATAGCACAATTGCCTTTTTGATGACAAGTGAGTTTCTAGGAATGAAATATGGAGGTTGCCATTCTTTCGTAGCTGATCATCCTTTGGTACTCTGTAATGAACTGGCGAGCCCATTGAACACTAGCTTCAAGCTAAAGTTCCCCTTGGTTCATGCCGCAGGTTGCAGGCTTCAGAATCCATGTAGCGTTATTCAGTGTGGTTCTTGAGCTCTCGGAAGCATTCCAGGTCTCTTAGTACAGGCGGGTCTGTACTAGGACGAGAAAACTACAGGCAGGATGGCCTGTGTGTTTGGTGAGTTGTGAGCAGTGCACCACTGGGAACAGCTAGATGCCGAGTCATGGGAAGTGATTGGCTTCTTTTCTTACACTCCAAAAAGTAGTCAGTTGAAACAACTCAAGTATCTCCCTTCTAAAGCACCTTGGAAGTACAACGTAGAGAAAGAAACAGCAGAGACAAGGCTCTGTGGGCCCTTTTGTATATGAGGCTTGAAGGGAAACTTTATGTTCCTCATTGGGATTTAGAGAGTTTCGGGCTCAATTCTCCCTGAGAAACACTGTAGTTGCACATGTTCTCTTCATAGCAGAGTTGTCTTTGTGATGACAAGTGAGTTTCTAGGAAAGAAATATGGAGGTTGCCATTCTTTGGTAGCTGCTCATCCTTCCGTAATCTGTAGTGAATGGGCGACCCTAAAGAACACTAGCCTCAAGCTAACTTTCCTCTTGTATCATGCCGCAGGTTGCAGGCAGCAGACTCCATGTAGCGTTATTTATTGTGGTTCTTGAGCTCCAGGTAGCATTCCAGGTCTCTTAGGACTGGCGGGTCAACACTAGGATGAGCAATGTATTAGAAGGACGGCCGGTGTGTTTGGGCCTTTATGAGCAATGCAGCTTTGGAAGAGCTAGATGCCGAGTCACAGGCTGTGAAGGGCTTCTTTGCTTAAACCTCTTCATTTTTGCAAGTTGAAAGAACTCATGTATCTCCCTTCTTAAGCACCTTGTGGGTACAAAGTAGAGAAAGAATCAGCAAGGTCAATGCTCTGCTGGCCCCTTTGAAGATAAGTCTTGAAGGGAAACTTCATTTTCCTCTTTGGCATTTAGAGAGTTGGGGGCTCAATTCTCCCTGAGAAACACTGTGTAGTTGCACGAGGTCTCTTCATAGCACAATTGCCTTTGTGACCACAAGTGAGTTTCTAGGAAAGAAACTCGGAGTTTGCCATTCTTTGCTGGTGCTCGTCCTTTGGTAATCTTCAGTGAATTGGTGACCCCGTTTGAGCACTAGCCTCAAGCTAACGTTCCTCTTCTATCATGCCACTTGTTGCCATGCAGCACAATCTCTGTAGCCTTATTCAGTGTGGTTCTGGAGCTCTAGGAAGCATTCCAGGTCTCTTAGTACTGGCGGATCTGCTCGACCTTGAGAAACGATACAAGAAGGATGGCCTGTGTGTTTGGGGAGTTGTGAGCAGTGCACCGTTGGGAACACCTAGATGCCGAGACATGGGAGGTGAAGGGGTTTTTTGTGAAACCTGTAGAATGTGGCAACTTGAAACAACTCAAGTATCTCCCTTCGAAAGCACGTTGGAGGTACTAAATAGAGGAAGAAGCATGAGAGTCAGGGCTCTGCGGGCCATTTTGAATATAAGGCTGAAGGGAAACTTTATTTTCCTTATTGGCCTTTAGAGAGTTGTGGGCTCAGTTCTCCCTGAGAAACTCTTTACTTGCGCATGTTCTCTTCATAGCACAATTGGCTTAGTGATGACAAGTGAGTTGCTAGGAGAGAAACTTGGAGGTTGCCATTCCTTGGTAGCTGCTCATCCTTCAGTAATCTGTAGTGAACTGGCGACCCCATTGAACACTAGCCTCAAGCTAACTTTCCTCTGGTATCATGCCACTGTTTGGCATGCAGCAGAATCCATGTAGCTTTATTCAGTGTGGTTCTTTAGCTCTAGGAAGCCTTCCAGGTCTCAGTAATGGTGGGTCTGCACGAGGAGGAGAAACGTCCTAGAAGGACGGCCTGTGTGTTTGGGCATTTCTCAGCAATGTATCGTTGGGAACAGCTAGATGCCGAGCCAGGGGCAGTGAAGGGCTTATTTGCTTAAACCTGTAAATTGTGGCAAGTTGAAACAACGGAAGTATCTCCCTTCTAAAGCACCTTTAAGGTACAAAATAGAGAAAGAACGAGCAGGGTTAAGGCTCTGAGGACCCTGTTAAAATAAGGCTTGAAGGGAAACTTAATTTTCCTCTTTGGGATTTAGAGACTTGTGGGCTCCATTCCCCCTAACTCTTTAGTTGCACATATTCTCTTCATAGCACAATTGCCTTTGTGATGACAAGTGAGTTTCTAGGAATGAAATATGGAGGTTGCCATTCTTTCGTAGCTGATCATCCTTTGGTACTCTGTAATGAACTGGCGAGCCCATTGAACACTAGCTTCAAGCTAAAGTTCCCCTTGGTTCATGCCGCAGGTTGCAGGCTTCAGAATCCATGTAGCGTTATTCAGTGTGGTTCTTGAGCTCTCGGAAGCATTCCAGGTCTCTTAGTACAGGCGGGTCTGTACTAGGACGAGAAAACTACAGGCAGGATGGCCTGTGTGTTTGGTGAGTTGTGAGCAGTGCACCACTGGGAACAGCTAGATGCCGAGTCATGGGAAGTGATTGGCTTCTTTTCTTACACTCCAAAAAGTAGTCAGTTGAAACAACTCAAGTATCTCCCTTCTAAAGCACCTTGGAAGTACAACGTAGAGAAAGAAACAGCAGAGACAAGGCTCTGTGGGCCCTTTTGTATATGAGGCTTGAAGGGAAACTTTATGTTCCTCATTGGGATTTAGAGAGTTTCGGGCTCAATTCTCCCTGAGAAACACTGTAGTTGCACATGTTCTCTTCATAGCAGAGTTGTCTTTGTGATGACAAGTGAGTTTCTAGGAAAGAAATATGGAGGTTGCCATTCTTTGGTAGCTGCTCATCCTTCCGTAATCTGTAGTGAATGGGCGACCCTAAAGAACACTAGCCTCAAGCTAACTTTCCTCTTGTATCATGCCGCAGGTTGCAGGCAGCAGACTCCATGTAGCGTTATTTTTTGTGGTTCTTGAGCTCCAGGTAGCATTCCAGGTCTCTTAGGACTGGCGGGTCAACACTAGGATGAGCAATGTATTAGAAGGACGGCCGGTGTGTTTGGGCCTTTATGAGCAATGCAGCTTTGGAAGAGCTAGATGCCGAGTCACAGGCTGTGAAGGGCTTCTTTGCTTAAACCTCTTCATTTTTGCAAGTTGAAAGAACTCATGTATCTCCCTTCTTAAGCACCTTGTGGGTACAAAGTAGAGAAAGAATCAGCAAGGTCAATGCTCTGCTGGCCCCTTTGAAGATAAGTCTTGAAGGGAAACTTCATTTTCCTCTTTGGCATTTAGAGAGTTGGGGGCTCAATTCTCCCTGAGAAACACTGTGTAGTTGCACGAGGTCTCTTCATAGCACAATTGCCTTTGTGACCACAAGTGAGTTTCTAGGAAAGAAACTCGGAGTTTGCCATTCTTTGCTGGTGCTCGTCCTTTGGTAATCTTCAGTGAATTGGTGACCCCGTTTGAGCACTAGCCTCAAGCTAACGTTCCTCTTCTATCATGCCACTTGTTGCCATGAAGCACAATCTCTGTAGCCTTATTCAGTGTGGTTCTGGAGCTCTAGGAAGCATTCCAGGTCTCTTAGTACTGGCGGATCTGCTCGACCTTGAGAAACGATACAAGAAGGATGGCCTGTGTGTTTGGGGAGTTGTGAGCAGTGCACCGTTGGGAGCACCTAGATGCCGAGACATGGGAGGTGAAGGGGTTTTTTGTGAAACCTGTAGAATGTGGCAACTTGAAACAACTCAAGTATCTCCCTTCGAAAGCACGTTGGAGGTACTAAATAGAGGAAGAAGCATGAGAGTCAGGGCTCTGCGGGCCATTTTGAATATAAGGCTGAAGGGAAACTTTATTTTCCTTATTGGCCTTTAGAGAGTTGTGGGCTCAGTTCTCCCTGAGAAACTCTTTACTTGCGCATGTTCTCTTCATAGCACAATTGGCTTAGTGATGACAAGTGAGTTGCTAGGAGAGAAACTTGGAGGTTGCCATTCCTTGGTAGCTGCTCATCCTTCAGTAATCTGTAGTGAACTGGCGACCCCATTGAACACTAGCCTCAAGCACGAGGAGGAGAAACGTCCTAGAAGGACGGCCTGTGTGTTTGGGCATTTCTCAGCAATGTATCGTTGGGAACAGCTAGATGCCGAGCCAGGGGCAGTGAAGGGCTTATTTGCTTAAACCTGTAAATTGTGGCAAGTTGAAACAACGGAAGTATCTCCCTTCTAAAGCACCTTTAAGGTACAAAATAGAGAAAGAACGAGCAGGGTTAAGGCTCTGAGGACCCTGTTAAAATAAGGCTTGAAGGGAAACTTTATTTTCCTCTTTGGGATTTAGAGAGTTGTGGGCTCCATTCCCCCTAACTCTTTAGTTGCACATATTCTCTTCATAGCACAATTGCCTTTGTGATGACAAGTGAGTTTCTAGGAATGAAATATGGAGGTTGCCATTCTTTCGTAGCTGATCATCCTTTGGTACTCTGTAATGAACTGGCGAGCCCATTGAACACTAGCTTCAAGCTAAAGTTCCCCTTGGTTCATGCCGCAGGTTGCAGGCTTCAGAATCCATGTAGCGTTATTCAGTGTGGTTCTTGAGCTCTCGGAAGCATTCCAGGTCTCTTAGTACAGGCGGGTCTGTACTAGGACGAGAAAACTACAGGCAGGATGGCCTGTGTGTTTGGTGAGTTGTGAGCAGTGCACCACTGGGAACAGCTAGATGCCGAGTCATGGGAAGTGATTGGCTTCTTTTCTTACACTCCAAAAAGTAGTCAGTTGAAACAACTCAAGTATCTCCCTTCTAAAGCACCTTGGAAGTACAACGTAGAGAAAGAAACAGCAGAGACAAGGCTCTGTGGGCCCTTTTGTATATGAGGCTTGAAGGGAAACTTTATGTTCCTCATTGGGATTTAGAGAGTTTCGGGCTCAATTCTCCCTGAGAAACACTGTAGTTGCACATGTTCTCTTCATAGCAGAGTTGTCTTTGTGATGACAAGTGAGTTTCTAGGAAAGAAATATGGAGGTTGCCATTCTTTGGTAGCTGCTCATCCTTCCGTAATCTGTAGTGAATGGGCGACCCTAAAGAACACTAGCCTCAAGCTAACTTTCCTCTTGTATCATGCCGCAGGTTGCAGGCAGCAGACTCCATGTAGCGTTATTTTTTGTGGTTCTTGAGCTCCAGGTAGCATTCCAGGTCTCTTAGGACTGGCGGGTCAACACTAGGATGAGCAATGTATTAGAAGGACGGCCGGTGTGTTTGGGCCTTTATGAGCAATGCAGCTTTGGAAGAGCTAGATGCCGAGTCACAGGCTGTGAAGGGCTTCTTTGCTTAAACCTCTTCATTTTTGCAAGTTGAAAGAACTCATGTATCTCCCTTCTTAAGCACCTTGTGGGTACAAAGTAGAGAAAGAATCAGCAAGGTCAATGCTCTGCTGGCCCCTTTGAAGATAAGTCTTGAAGGGAAACTTCATTTTCCTCTTTGGCATTTAGAGAGTTGGGGGCTCAATTCTCCCTGAGAAACACTGTGTAGTTGCACGAGGTCTCTTCATAGCACAATTGCCTTTGTGACCACAAGTGAGTTTCTAGGAAAGAAACTCGGAGTTTGCCATTCTTTGCTGGTGCTCGTCCTTTGGTAATCTTCAGTGAATTGGTGACCCCGTTTGAGCACTAGCCTCAAGCTAACGTTCCTCTTCTATCATGCCACTTGTTGCCATGCAGCACAATCTCTGTAGCCTTATTCAGTGTGGTTCTGGAGCTCTAGGAAGCATTCCAGGTCTCTTAGTACTGGCGGATCTGCTCGACCTTGAGAAACGATACAAGAAGGATGGCCTGTGTGTTTGGGGAGTTGTGAGCAGTGCACCGTTGGGAGCACCTAGATGCCGAGACATGGGAGGTGAAGGGGTTTTTTGTGAAACCTGTAGAATGTGGCAACTTGAAACAACTCAAGTATCTCCCTTCGAAAGCACGTTGGAGGTACTAAATAGAGGAAGAAGCATGAGAGTCAGGGCTCTGCGGGCCATTTTGAATATAAGGCTGAAGGGAAACTTTATTTTCCTTATTGGCCTTTAGAGAGTTGTGGGCTCAGTTCTCCCTGAGAAACTCTTTACTTGCGCATGTTCTCTTCATAGCACAATTGGCTTAGTGATGACAAGTGAGTTGCTAGGAGAGAAACTTGGAGGTTGCCATTCCTTGGTAGCTGCTCATCCTTCAGTAATCTGTAGTGAACTGGCGACCCCATTGAACACTAGCCTCAAGCACGAGGAGGAGAAACGTCCTAGAAGGACGGCCTGTGTGTTTGGGCATTTCTCAGCAATGTATCGTTGGGAACAGCTAGATGCCGAGCCAGGGGCAGTGAAGGGCTTATTTGCTTAAACCTGTAAATTGTGGCAAGTTGAAACAACGGAAGTATCTCCCTTCTAAAGCACCTTTAAGGTACAAAATAGAGAAAGAACGAGCAGGGTTAAGGCTCTGAGGACCCTGTTAAAATAAGGCTTGAAGGGAAACTTTATTTTCCTCTTTGGGATTTAGAGAGTTGTGGGCTCCATTCCCCCTAACTCTTTAGTTGCACATATTCTCTTCATAGCACAATTGCCTTTTTGATGACAAGTGAGTTTCTAGGAATGAAATATGGAGGTTGCCATTCTTTCGTAGCTGATCATCCTTTGGTACTCTGTAATGAACTGGCGAGCCCATTGAACACTAGCTTCAAGCTAAAGTTCCCCTTGGTTCATGCCGCAGGTTGCAGGCTTCAGAATCCATGTAGCGTTATTCAGTGTGGTTCTTGAGCTCTCGGAAGCATTCCAGGTCTCTTAGTACAGGCGGGTCTGTACTAGGACGAGAAAACTACAGGCAGGATGGCCTGTGTGTTTGGTGAGTTGTGAGCAGTGCACCACTGGGAACAGCTAGATGCCGAGTCATGGGAAGTGATTGGCTTCTTTTCTTACACTCCAAAAAGTAGTCAGTTGAAACAACTCAAGTATCTCCCTTCTAAAGCACGTTGGAAGTACAACGTAGAGAAAGAAACAGCAGAGACAAGGCTCTGTGGGCCCTTTTGTATATGAGGCTTGAAGGGAAACTTTATGTTCCTCATTGGGATTTAGAGAGTTTCGGGCTCAATTCTCCCTGAGAAACACTGTAGTTGCACATGTTCTCTTCATAGCAGAGTTGTCTTTGTGATGACAAGTGAGTTTCTAGGAAAGAAATATGGAGGTTGCCATTCTTTGGTAGCTGCTCATCCTTCCGTAATCTGTAGTGAATGGGCGACCCTAAAGAACACTAGCCTCAAGCTAACTTTCCTCTTGTATCATGCCGCAGGTTGCAGGCAGCAGACTCCATGTAGCGTTATTTATTGTGGTTCTTGAGCTCCAGGTAGCATTCCAGGTCTCTTAGGACTGGCGGGTCAACACTAGGATGAGCAATGTATTAGAAGGACGGCCGGTGTGTTTGGGCCTTTATGAGCAATGCAGCTTTGGAAGAGCTAGATGCCGAGTCACAGGCTGTGAAGGGCTTCTTTGCTTAAACCTCTTCATTTTTGCAAGTTGAAAGAACTCATGTATCTCCCTTCTTAAGCACCTTGTGGGTACAAAGTAGAGAAAGAATCAGCAAGGTCAATGCTCTGCTGGCCCCTTTGAAGATAAGTCTTGAAGGGAAACTTCATTTTCCTCTTTGGCATTTAGAGAGTTGGGGGCTCAATTCTCCCTGAGAAACACTGTGTAGTTGCACGAGGTCTCTTCATAGCACAATTGCCTTTGTGACCACAAGTGAGTTTCTAGGAAAGAAACTCGGAGTTTGCCATTCTTTGCTGGTGCTCGTCCTTTGGTAATCTTCAGTGAATTGGTGACCCCGTTTGAGCACTAGCCTCAAGCTAACGTTCCTCTTCTATCATGCCACTTGTTGCCATGCAGCACAATCTCTGTAGCCTTATTCAGTGTGGTTCTGGAGCTCTAGGAAGCATTCCAGGTCTCTTAGTACTGGCGGATCTGCTCGACCTTGAGAAACGATACAAGAAGGATGGCCTGTGTGTTTGGGGAGTTGTGAGCAGTGCACCGTTGGGAACACCTAGATGCCGAGACATGGGAGGTGAAGGGGTTTTTTGTGAAACCTGTAGAATGTGGCAACTTGAAACAACTCAAGTATCTCCCTTCGAAAGCACGTTGGAGGTACTAAATAGAGGAAGAAGCATGAGAGTCAGGGCTCTGCGGGCCATTTTGAATATAAGGCTGAAGGGAAACTTTATTTTCCTTATTGGCCTTTAGAGAGTTGTGGGCTCAGTTCTCCCTGAGAAACTCTTTACTTGCGCATGTTCTCTTCATAGCACAATTGGCTTAGTGATGACAAGTGAGTTGCTAGGAGAGAAACTTGGAGGTTGCCATTCCTTGGTAGCTGCTCATCCTTCAGTAATCTGTAGTGAACTGGCGACCCCATTGAACACTAGCCTCAAGCTAACTTTCCTCTGGTATCATGCCACTGTTTGGCATGCAGCAGAATCCATGTAGCTTTATTCAGTGTGGTTCTTTAGCTCTAGGAAGCCTTCCAGGTCTCAGTAATGGTGGGTCTGCACGAGGAGGAGAAACGTCCTAGAAGGACGGCCTGAGTGTTTGGGCATTTCTCAGCAATGTATCGTTGGGAACAGCTAGATGCCGAGCCAGGGGCAGTGAAGGGCTTATTTGCTTAAACCTGTAAATTGTGGCAAGTTGAAACAACGGAAGTATCTCCCTTCTAAAGCACCTTTAAGGTACAAAATAGAGAAAGAACGAGCAGGGTTAAGGCTCTGAGGACCCTGTTAAAATAAGGCTTGAAGGGAAACTTAATTTTCCTCTTTGGGATTTAGAGACTTGTGGGCTCCATTCCCCCTAACTCTTTAGTTGCACATATTCTCTTCATAGCACAATTGCCTTTGTGATGACAAGTGAGTTTCTAGGAATGAAATATGGAGGTTGCCATTCTTTCGTAGCTGATCATCCTTTGGTACTCTGTAATGAACTGGCGAGCCCATTGAACACTAGCTTCAAGCTAAAGTTCCCCTTGGTTCATGCCGCAGGTTGCAGGCTTCAGAATCCATGTAGCGTTATTCAGTGTGGTTCTTGAGCTCTCGGAAGCATTCCAGGTCTCTTAGTACAGGCGGGTCTGTACTAGGACGAGAAAACTACAGGCAGGATGGCCTGTGTGTTTGGTGAGTTGTGAGCAGTGCACCACTGGGAACAGCTAGATGCCGAGTCATGGGAAGTGATTGGCTTCTTTTCTTACACTCCAAAAAGTAGTCAGTTGAAACAACTCAAGTATCTCCCTTCTAAAGCACCTTGGAAGTACAACGTAGAGAAAGAAACAGCAGAGACAAGGCTCTGTGGGCCCTTTTGTATATGAGGCTTGAAGGGAAACTTTATGTTCCTCATTGGGATTTAGAGAGTTTCGGGCTCAATTCTCCCTGAGAAACACTGTAGTTGCACATGTTCTCTTCATAGCAGAGTTGTCTTTGTGATGACAAGTGAGTTTCTAGGAAAGAAATATGGAGGTTGCCATTCTTTGGTAGCTGCTCATCCTTCCGTAATCTGTAGTGAATGGGCGACCCTAAAGAACACTAGCCTCAAGCTAACTTCCCTCTTGTATCATGCCGCAGGTTGCAGGCAGCAGACTCCATGTAGCGTTATTTATTGTGGTTCTTGAGCTCCAGGTAGCATTCCAGGTCTCTTAGGACTGGCGGGTCAACACTAGGATGAGCAATGTATTAGAAGGACGGCCGGTGTGTTTGGGCCTTTATGAGCAATGCAGCTTTGGAAGAGCTAGATGCCGAGTCACAGGCTGTGAAGGGCTTCTTTGCTTAAACCTCTTCATTTTTGCAAGTTGAAAGAACTCATGTATCTCCCTTCTTAAGCACCTTGTGGGTACAAAGTAGAGAAAGAATCAGCAAGGTCAATGCTCTGCTGGCCCCTTTGAAGATAAGTCTTGAAGGGAAACTTCATTTTCCTCTTTGGCATTTAGAGAGTTGGGGGCTCAATTCTCCCTGAGAAACACTGTGTAGTTGCACGAGGTCTCTTCATAGCACAATTGCCTTTGTGACCACAAGTGAGTTTCTAGGAAAGAAACTCGGAGTTTGCCATTCTTTGCTGGTGCTCGTCCTTTGGTAATCTTCAGTGAATTGGTGACCCCGTTTGAGCACTAGCCTCAAGCTAACGTTCCTCTTCTATCATGCCACTTGTTGCCATGCAGCACAATCTCTGTCGCCTTATTCAGTGTGGTTCTGGAGCTCTAGGAAGCATTCCAGGTCTCTTAGTACTGGCGGATCTGCTCGACCTTGAGAAACGATACAAGAAGGATGGCCTGTGTGTTTGGGGAGTTGTGAGCAGTGCACCGTTGGGAACACCTAGATGCCGAGACATGGGAGGTGAAGGGGTTTTTTGTGAAACCTGTAGAATGTGGCAACTTGAAACAACTCAAGTATCTCCCTTCGAAAGCACGTTGGAGGTACTAAATAGAGGAAGAAGCATGAGAGTCAGGGCTCTGCGGGCCATTTTGAATATAAGGCTGAAGGGAAACTTTATTTTCCTTATTGGCCTTTAGAGAGTTGTGGGCTCAGTTCTCCCTGAGAAACTCTTTACTTGCGCATGTTCTCTTCATAGCACAATTGGCTTAGTGATGACAAGTGAGTTGCTAGGAGAGAAACTTGGAGGTTGCCATTCCTTGGTAGCTGCTCATCCTTCAGTAATCTGTAGTGAACTGGCGACCCCATTGAACACTAGCCTCAAGCTAACTTTCCTCTTTTATCATGCCACTGTTTGGCATGCAGCAGAATCCATGTAGCTTTATTCAGTGTGGTTCTTTAGCTCTAGGAAGCCTTCCAGGTCTCAGTAATGGTGGGTCTGCACGAGGAGGAGAAACGTCCTAGAAGGACGGCCTGTGTGTTTGGGCATTTCTCAGCAATGTATCGTTGGGAACAGCTAGATGCCGAGCCAGGGGCAGTGAAGGGCTTATTTGCTTAAAGCTGTAAATTGTGGCAAGTTGAAACAACGGAAGTATCTCCCTTCTAAAGCACCTTTAAGGTACAAAATAGAGAAAGAACGAGCAGGGTTAAGGCTCTGAGGACCCTGTTAAAATAAGGCTTGAAGGGAAACTTTATTTTCCTCTTTGGGATTTAGAGAGTTGTGGGCTCCATTCCCCCTAACTCTTTAGTTGCACATATTCTCTTCATAGCACAATTGCCTTTGTGATGACAAGTGAGTTTCTAGGAATGAAATATGGAGGTTGCCATTCTTTCGTAGCTGATCATCCTTTGGTACTCTGTAATGAACTGGCGAGCCCATTGAACACTAGCTTCAAGCTAAAGTTCCCCTTGGTTCATGCCGCAGGTTGCAGGCTTCAGAATCCATGTAGCGTTATTCAGTGTGGTTCTTGAGCTCTCGGAAGCATTCCAGGTCTCTTAGTACAGGCGGGTCTGTACTAGGACGAGAAAACTACAGGCAGGATGGCCTGTGTGTTTGGTGAGTTGTGAGCAGTGCACCACTGGGAACAGCTAGATGCCGAGTCATGGGAAGTGATTGGCTTCTTTTCTTACACTCCAAAAAGTAGTCAGTTGAAACAACTCAAGTATCTCCCTTCTAAAGCACCTTGGAAGTACAACGTAGAGAAAGAAACAGCAGAGACAAGGCTCTGTGGGCCCTTTTGTATATGAGGCTTGAAGGGAAACTTTATGTTCCTCATTGGGATTTAGAGAGTTTCGGGCTCAATTCTCCCTGAGAAACACTGTAGTTGCACATGTTCTCTTCATAGCAGAGTTGTCTTTGTGATGACAAGTGAGTTTCTAGGAAAGAAATATGGAGGTTGCCATTCTTTGGTAGCTGCTCATCCTTCCGTAATCTGTAGTGAATGGGCGACCCTAAAGAACACTAGCCTCAAGCTAACTTCCCTCTTGTATCATGCCGCAGGTTGCAGGCAGCAGACTCCATGTAGCGTTATTTATTGTGGTTCTTGAGCTCCAGGTAGCATTCCAGGTCTCTTAGGACTGGCGGGTCAACACTAGGATGAGCAATGTATTAGAAGGACGGCCGGTGTGTTTGGGCCTTTATGAGCAATGCAGCTTTGGAAGAGCTAGATGCCGAGTCACAGGCTGTGAAGGGCTTCTTTGCTTAAACCTCTTCATTTTTGCAAGTTGAAAGAACTCATGTATCTCCCTTCTTAAGCACCTTGTGGGTACAAAGTAGAGAAAGAATCAGCAAGGTCAATGCTCTGCTGGCCCCTTTGAAGATAAGTCTTGAAGGGAAACTTCATTTTCCTCTTTGGCATTTAGAGAGTTGGGGGCTCAATTCTCCCTGAGAAACACTGTGTAGTTGCACGAGGTCTCTTCATAGCACAATTGCCTTTGTGACCACAAGTGAGTTTCTAGGAAAGAAACTCGGAGTTTGCCATTCTTTGCTGGTGCTTGTCCTTTGGTAATCTTCAGTGAATTGGTGACCCCGTTTGAGCACTAGCCTCAAGCTAACGTTCCTCTTCTATCATGCCACTTGTTGCCATGCAGCACAATCTCTGTCGCCTTATTCAGTGTGGTTCTGGAGCTCTAGGAAGCATTCCAGGTCTCTTAGTACTGGCGGATCTGCTCGACCTTGAGAAACGATACAAGAAGGATGGCCTGTGTGTTTGGGGAGTTGTGAGCAGTGCACCGTTGGGAACACCTAGATGCCGAGACATGGGAGGTGAAGGGGTTTTTTGTGAAACCTGTAGAATGTGGCAACTTGAAACAACTCAAGTATCTCCCTTCGAAAGCACGTTGGAGGTACTAAATAGAGGAAGAAGCATGAGAGTCAGGGCTCTGCGGGCCATTTTGAATATAAGGCTGAAGGGAAACTTTATTTTCCTTATTGGCCTTTAGAGAGTTGTGGGCTCAGTTCTCCCTGAGAAACTCTTTACTTGCGCATGTTCTCTTCATAGCACAATTGGCTTAGTGATGACAAGTGAGTTGCTAGGAGAGAAACTTGGAGGTTGCCATTCCTTGGTAGCTGCTCATCCTTCAGTAATCTGTAGTGAACTGGCGACCCCATTGAACACTAGCCTCAAGCACGAGGAGGAGAAACGTCCTAGAAGGACGGCCTGTGTGTTTGGGCATTTCTCAGCAATGTATCGTTGGGAACAGCTAGATGCCGAGCCAGGGGCAGTGAAGGGCTTATTTGCTTAAACCTGTAAATTGTGGCAAGTTGAAACAACGGAAGTATCTCCCTTCTAAAGCACCTTTAAGGTACAAAATAGAGAAAGAACGAGCAGGGTTAAGGCTCTGAGGACCCTGTTAAAATAAGGCTTGAAGGGAAACTTTATTTTCCTCTTTGGGATTTAGAGAGTTGTGGGCTCCATTCCCCCTAACTCTTTAGTTGCACATATTCTCTTCATAGCACAATTGCCTTTGTGATGACAAGTGAGTTTCTAGGAATGAAATATGGAGGTTGCCATTCTTTCGTAGCTGATCATCCTTTGGTACTCTGTAATGAACTGGCGAGCCCATTGAACACTAGCTTCAAGCTAAAGTTCCCCTTGGTTCATGCCGCAGGTTGCAGGCTTCAGAATCCATGTAGCGTTATTCAGTGTGGTTCTTGAGCTCTCGGAAGCATTCCAGGTCTCTTAGTACAGGCGGGTCTGTACTAGGACGAGAAAACTACAGGCAGGATGGCCTGTGTGTTTGGTGAGTTGTGAGCAGTGCACCACTGGGAACAGCTAGATGCCGAGTCATGGGAAGTGATTGGCTTCTTTTCTTACACTCCAAAAAGTAGTCAGTTGAAACAACTCAAGTATCTCCCTTCTAAAGCACGTTGGAAGTACAACGTAGAGAAAGAAACAGCAGAGACAAGGCTCTGTGGGCCCTTTTGTATATGAGGCTTGAAGGGAAACTTTATGTTCCTCATTGGGATTTAGAGAGTTTCGGGCTCAATTCTCCCTGAGAAACACTGTAGTTGCACATGTTCTCTTCATAGCAGAGTTGTCTTTGTGATGACAAGTGAGTTTCTAGGAAAGAAATATGGAGGTTGCCATTCTTTGGTAGCTGCTCATCCTTCCGTAATCTGTAGTGAATGGGCGACCCTAAAGAACACTAGCCTCAAGCTAACTTTCCTCTTGTATCATGCCGCAGGTTGCAGGCAGCAGACTCCATGTAGCGTTATTTTTTGTGGTTCTTGAGCTCCAGGTAGCATTCCAGGTCTCTTAGGACTGGCGGGTCAACACTAGGATGAGCAATGTATTAGAAGGACGGCCGGTGTGTTTGGGCCTTTATGAGCAATGCAGCTTTGGAAGAGCTAGATGCCGAGTCACAGGCTGTGAAGGGCTTCTTTGCTTAAACCTCTTCATTTTTGCAAGTTGAAAGAACTCATGTATCTCCCTTCTTAAGCACCTTGTGGGTACAAAGTAGAGAAAGAATCAGCAAGGTCAATGCTCTGCTGGCCCCTTTGAAGATAAGTCTTGAAGGGAAACTTCATTTTCCTCTTTGGCATTTAGAGAGTTGGGGGCTCAATTCTCCCTGAGAAACACTGTGTAGTTGCACGAGGTCTCTTCATAGCACAATTGCCTTTGTGACCACAAGTGAGTTTCTAGGAAAGAAACTCGGAGTTTGCCATTCTTTGCTGGTGCTCGTCCTTTGGTAATCTTCAGTGAATTGGTGACCCCGTTTGAGCACTAGCCTCAAGCTAACGTTCCTCTTCTATCATGCCACTTGTTGCCATGCAGCACAATCTCTGTAGCCTTATTCAGTGTGGTTCTGGAGCTCTAGGAAGCATTCCAGGTCTCTTAGTACTGGCGGATCTGCTCGACCTTGAGAAACGATACAAGAAGGATGGCCTGTGTGTTTGGGGAGTTGTGAGCAGTGCACCGTTGGGAGCACCTAGATGCCGAGACATGGGAGGTGAAGGGGTTTTTTGTGAAACCTGTAGAATGTGGCAACTTGAAACAACTCAAGTATCTCCCTTCGAAAGCACGTTGGAGGTACTAAATAGAGGAAGAAGCATGAGAGTCAGGGCTCTGCGGGCCATTTTGAATATAAGGCTGAAGGGAAACTTTATTTTCCTTATTGGCCTTTAGAGAGTTGTGGGCTCAGTTCTCCCTGAGAAACTCTTTACTTGCGCATGTTCTCTTCATAGCACAATTGGCTTAGTGATGACAAGTGAGTTGCTAGGAGAGAAACTTGGAGGTTGCCATTCCTTGGTAGCTGCTCATCCTTCAGTAATCTGTAGTGAACTGGCGACCCCATTGAACACTAGCCTCAAGCACGAGGAGGAGAAACGTCCTAGAAGGACGGCCTGTGTGTTTGGGCATTTCTCAGCAATGTATCGTTGGGAACAGCTAGATGCCGAGCCAGGGGCAGTGAAGGGCTTATTTGCTTAAACCTGTAAATTGTGGCAAGTTGAAACAACGGAAGTATCTCCCTTCTAAAGCACCTTTAAGGTACAAAATAGAGAAAGAACGAGCAGGGTTAAGGCTCTGAGGACCCTGTTAAAATAAGGCTTGAAGGGAAACTTTATTTTCCTCTTTGGGATTTAGAGAGTTGTGGGCTCCATTCCCCCTAACTCTTTAGTTGCACATATTCTCTTCATAGCACAATTGCCTTTGTGATGACAAGTGAGTTTCTAGGAATGAAATATGGAGGTTGCCATTCTTTCGTAGCTGATCATCCTTTGGTACTCTGTAATGAACTGGCGAGCCCATTGAACACTAGCTTCAAGCTAAAGTTCCCCTTGGTTCATGCCGCAGGTTGCAGGCTTCAGAATCCATGTAGCGTTATTCAGTGTGGTTCTTGAGCTCTCGGAAGCATTCCAGGTCTCTTAGTACAGGCGGGTCTGTACTAGGACGAGAAAACTACAGGCAGGATGGCCTGTGTGTTTGGTGAGTTGTGAGCAGTGCACCACTGGGAACAGCTAGATGCCGAGTCATGGGAAGTGATTGGCTTCTTTTCTTACACTCCAAAAAGTAGTCAGTTGAAACAACTCAAGTATCTCCCTTCTAAAGCACGTTGGAAGTACAACGTAGAGAAAGAAACAGCAGAGACAAGGCTCTGTGGGCCCTTTTGTATATGAGGCTTGAAGGGAAACTTTATGTTCCTCATTGGGATTTAGAGAGTTTCGGGCTCAATTCTCCCTGAGAAACACTGTAGTTGCACATGTTCTCTTCATAGCAGAGTTGTCTTTGTGATGACAAGTGAGTTTCTAGGAAAGAAATATGGAGGTTGCCATTCTTTGGTAGCTGCTCATCCTTCCGTAATCTGTAGTGAATGGGCGACCCTAAAGAACACTAGCCTCAAGCTAACTTTCCTCTTGTATCATGCCGCAGGTTGCAGGCAGCAGACTCCATGTAGCGTTATTTATTGTGGTTCTTGAGCTCCAGGTAGCATTCCAGGTCTCTTAGGACTGGCGGGTCAACACTAGGATGAGCAATGTATTAGAAGGACGGCCGGTGTGTTTGGGCCTTTATGAGCAATGCAGCTTTGGAAGAGCTAGATGCCGAGTCACAGGCTGTGAAGGGCTTCTTTGCTTAAACCTCTTCATTTTTGCAAGTTGAAAGAACTCATGTATCTCCCTTCTTAAGCACCTTGTGGGTACAAAGTAGAGAAAGAATCAGCAAGGTCAATGCTCTGCTGGCCCCTTTGAAGATAAGTCTTGAAGGGAAACTTCATTTTCCTCTTTGGCATTTAGAGAGTTGGGGGCTCAATTCTCCCTGAGAAACACTGTGTAGTTGCACGAGGTCTCTTCATAGCACAATTGCCTTTGTGACAACAAGTGAGTTTCTAGGAAAGAAACTCGGAGTTTGCCATTCTTTGCTGGTGCTCGTCCTTTGGTAATCTTCAGTGAATTGGTGACCCCGTTTGAGCACTAGCCTCAAGCTAACGTTCCTCTTCTATCATGCCACTTGTTGCCATGCAGCACAATCTCTGTCGCCTTATTCAGTGTGGTTCTGGAGCTCTAGGAAGCATTCCAGGTCTCTTAGTACTGGCGGATCTGCTCGACCTTGAGAAACGATACAAGAAGGATGGCCTGTGTGTTTGGGGAGTTGTGAGCAGTGCACCGTTGGGAACACCTAGATGCCGAGACATGGGAGGTGAAGGGGTTTTTTGTGAAACCTGTAGAATGTGGCAACTTGAAACAACTCAAGTATCTCCCTTCGAAAGCACGTTGGAGGTACTAAATAGAGGAAGAAGCATGAGAGTCAGGGCTCTGCGGGCCATTTTGAATATAAGGCTGAAGGGAAACTTTATTTTCCTTATTGGCCTTTAGAGAGTTGTGGGCTCAGTTCTCCCTGAGAAACTCTTTACTTGCGCATGTTCTCTTCATAGCACAATTGGCTTAGTGATGACAAGTGAGTTGCTAGGAGAGAAACTTGGAGGTTGCCATTCCTTGGTAGCTGCTCATCCTTCAGTAATCTGTAGTGAACTGGCGACCCCATTGAACACTAGCCTCAAGCTAACTTTCCTCTTGTATCATGCCACTGTTTGGCATGCAGCAGAATCCATGTAGCTTTATTCAGTGTGGTTCTTTAGCTCTAGGAAGCCTCCCAGGTCTCAGTAATGGTGGGTCTGCACGAGGAGGAGAAACGTCCTAGAAGGACGGCCTGTGTGTTTGGGCATTTCTCAGCAATGTATCGTTGGGAACAGCTAGATGCCGAGCCAGGGGCAGTGAAGGGCTTATTTGCTTAAAGCTGTAAATTGTGGCAAGTTGAAACAACGGAAGTATCTCCCTTCTAAAGCACCTTTAAGGTACAAAATAGAGAAAGAACGAGCAGGGTTAAGGCTCTGAGGACCCTGTTAAAATAAGGCTTGAAGGGAAACTTAATTTTCCTCTTTGGGATTTAGAGACTTGTGGGCTCCATTCCCCCTAACTCTTTAGTTGCACATATTCTCTTCATAGCACAATTGCCTTTGTGATGACAAGTGAGTTTCTAGGAATGAAATATGGAGGTTGCCATTCTTTCGTAGCTGATCATCCTTTGGTACTCTGTAATGAACTGGCGAGCCCATTGAACACTAGCTTCAAGCTAAAGTTCCCCTTGGTTCATGCCGCAGGTTGCAGGCTTCAGAATCCATGTAGCGTTATTCAGTGTGGTTCTTGAGCTCTCGGAAGCATTCCAGGTCTCTTAGTACAGGCGGGTCTGTACTAGGACGAGAAAACTACAGGCAGGATGGCCTGTGTGTTTGGTGAGTTGTGAGCAGTGCACCACTGGGAACAGCTAGATGCCGAGTCATGGGAAGTGATTGGCTTCTTTTCTTACACTCCAAAAAGTAGTCAGTTGAAACAACTCAAGTATCTCCCTTCTAAAGCACGTTGGAAGTACAACGTAGAGAAAGAAACAGCAGAGACAAGGCTCTGTGGGCCCTTTTGTATATGAGGCTTGAAGGGAAACTTTATGTTCCTCATTGGGATTTAGAGAGTTTCGGGCTCAATTCTCCCTGAGAAACACTGTAGTTGCACATGTTCTCTTCATAGCAGAGTTGTCTTTGTGATGACAAGTGAGTTTCTAGGAAAGAAATATGGAGGTTGCCATTCTTTGGTAGCTGCTCATCCTTCCGTAATCTGTAGTGAATGGGCGACCCTAAAGAACACTAGCCTCAAGCTAACTTTCCTCTTGTATCATGCCGCAGGTTGCAGGCAGCAGACTCCATGTAGCGTTATTTATTGTGGTTCTTGAGCTCCAGGTAGCATTCCAGGTCTCTTAGGACTGGCGGGTCAACACTAGGATGAGCAATGTATTAGAAGGACGGCCGGTGTGTTTGGGCCTTTATGAGCAATGCAGCTTTGGAAGAGCTAGATGCCGAGTCACAGGCTGTGAAGGGCTTCTTTGCTTAAACCTCTTCATTTTTGCAAGTTGAAAGAACTCATGTATCTCCCTTCTTAAGCACCTTGTGGGTACAAAGTAGAGAAAGAATCAGCAAGGTCAATGCTCTGCTGGCCCCTTTGAAGATAAGTCTTGAAGGGAAACTTCATTTTCCTCTTTGGCATTTAGAGAGTTGGGGGCTCAATTCTCCCTGAGAAACACTGTGTAGTTGCACGAGGTCTCTTCATAGCACAATTGCCTTTGTGACCACAAGTGAGTTTCTAGGAAAGAAACTCGGAGTTTGCCATTCTTTGCTGGTGCTCGTCCTTTGGTAATCTTCAGTGAATTGGTGACCCCGTTTGAGCACTAGCCTCAAGCTAACGTTCCTCTTCTATCATGCCACTTGTTGCCATGCAGCACAATCTCTGTCGCCTTATTCAGTGTGGTTCTGGAGCTCTAGGAAGCATTCCAGGTCTCTTAGTACTGGCGGATCTGCTCGACCTTGAGAAACGATACAAGAAGGATGGCCTGTGTGTTTGGGGAGTTGTGAGCAGTGCACCGTTGGGAACACCTAGATGCCGAGACATGGGAGGTGAAGGGGTTTTTTGTGAAACCTGTAGAATGTGGCAACTTGAAACAACTCAAGTATCTCCCTTCGAAAGCACGTTGGAGGTACTAAATAGAGGAAGAAGCATGAGAGTCAGGGCTCTGCGGGCCATTTTGAATATAAGGCTGAAGGGAAACTTTATTTTCCTTATTGGCCTTTAGAGAGTTGTGGGCTCAGTTCTCCCTGAGAAACTCTTTACTTGCGCATGTTCTCTTCATAGCACAATTGGCTTAGTGATGACAAGTGAGTTGCTAGGAGAGAAACTTGGAGGTTGCCATTCCTTGGTAGCTGCTCATCCTTCAGTAATCTGTAGTGAACTGGGGACCCCATTGAACACTAGCCTCAAGCTAACTTTCCTCTTGTATCATGCCACTGTTTGGCATGCAGCAGAATCCATGTAGCTTTATTCAGTGTGGTTCTTTAGCTCTAGGAAGCCTTCCAGGTCTCAGTAATGGTGGGTCTGCACGAGGAGGAGAAACGTCCTAGAAGGACGGCCTGTGTGTTTGGGCATTTCTCAGCAATGTATCGTTGGGAACAGCTAGATGCCGAGCCAGGGGCAGTGAAGGGCTTATTTGCTTAAAGCTGTAAATTGTGGCAAGTTGAAACAACGGAAGTATCTCCCTTCTAAAGCACCTTTAAGGTACAAAATAGAGAAAGAACGAGCAGGGTTAAGGCTCTGAGGACCCTGTTAAAATAAGGCTTGAAGGGAAACTTAATTTTCCTCTTTGGGATTTAGAGACTTGTGGGCTCCATTCCCCCTAACTCTTTAGTTGCACATATTCTCTTCATAGCACAATTGCCTTTGTGATGACAAGTGAGTTTCTAGGAATGAAATATGGAGGTTGCCATTCTTTCGTAGCTGATCATCCTTTGGTACTCTGTAATGAACTGGCGAGCCCATTGAACACTAGCTTCAAGCTAAAGTTCCCCTTGGTTCATGCCGCAGGTTGCAGGCTTCAGAATCCATGTAGCGTTATTCAGTGTGGTTCTTGAGCTCTCGGAAGCATTCCAGGTCTCTTAGTACAGGCGGGTCTGTACTAGGACGAGAAAACTACAGGCAGGATGGCCTGTGTGTTTGGTGAGTTGTGAGCAGTGCACCACTGGGAACAGCTAGATGCCGAGTCATGGGAAGTGATTGGCTTCTTTTCTTACACTCCAAAAAGTAGTCAGTTGAAACAACTCAAGTATCTCCCTTCTAAAGCACGTTGGAAGTACAACGTAGAGAAAGAAACAGCAGAGACAAGGCTCTGTGGGCCCTTTTGTATATGAGGCTTGAAGGGAAACTTTATGTTCCTCATTGGGATTTAGAGAGTTTCGGGCTCAATTCTCCCTGAGAAACACTGTAGTTGCACATGTTCTCTTCATAGCAGAGTTGTCTTTGTGATGACAAGTGAGTTTCTAGGAAAGAAATATGGAGGTTGCCATTCTTTGGTAGCTGCTCATCCTTCCGTAATCTGTAGTGAATGGGCGACCCTAAAGAACACTAGCCTCAAGCTAACTTTCCTCTTGTATCATGCCGCAGGTTGCAGGCAGCAGACTCCATGTAGCGTTATTTTTTGTGGTTCTTGAGCTCCAGGTAGCATTCCAGGTCTCTTAGGACTGGCGGGTCAACACTAGGATGAGCAATGTATTAGAAGGACGGCCGGTGTGTTTGGGCCTTTATGAGCAATGCAGCTTTGGAAGAGCTAGATGCCGAGTCACAGGCTGTGAAGGGCTTCTTTGCTTAAACCTCTTCATTTTTGCAAGTTGAAAGAACTCATGTATCTCCCTTCTTAAGCACCTTGTGGGTACAAAGTAGAGAAAGAATCAGCAAGGTCAATGCTCTGCTGGCCCCTTTGAAGATAAGTCTTGAAGGGAAACTTCATTTTCCTCTTTGGCATTTAGAGAGTTGGGGGCTCAATTCTCCCTGAGAAACACTGTGTAGTTGCACGAGGTCTCTTCATAGCACAATTGCCTTTGTGACCACAAGTGAGTTTCTAGGAAAGAAACTCGGAGTTTGCCATTCTTTGCTGGTGCTCGTCCTTTGGTAATCTTCAGTGAATTGGTGACCCCGTTTGAGCACTAGCCTCAAGCTAACGTTCCTCTTCTATCATGCCACTTGTTGCCATGAAGCACAATCTCTGTAGCCTTATTCAGTGTGGTTCTGGAGCTCTAGGAAGCATTCCAGGTCTCTTAGTACTGGCGGATCTGCTCGACCTTGAGAAACGATACAAGAAGGATGGCCTGTGTGTTTGGGGAGTTGTGAGCAGTGCACCGTTGGGAGCACCTAGATGCCGAGACATGGGAGGTGAAGGGGTTTTTTGTGAAACCTGTAGAATGTGGCAACTTGAAACAACTCAAGTATCTCCCTTCGAAAGCACGTTGGAGGTACTAAATAGAGGAAGAAGCATGAGAGTCAGGGCTCTGCGGGCCATTTTGAATATAAGGCTGAAGGGAAACTTTATTTTCCTTATTGGCCTTTAGAGAGTTGTGGGCTCAGTTCTCCCTGAGAAACTCTTTACTTGCGCATGTTCTCTTCATAGCACAATTGGCTTAGTGATGACAAGTGAGTTGCTAGGAGAGAAACTTGGAGGTTGCCATTCCTTGGTAGCTGCTCATCCTTCAGTAATCTGTAGTGAACTGGCGACCCCATTGAACACTAGCCTCAAGCACGAGGAGGAGAAACGTCCTAGAAGGACGGCCTGTGTGTTTGGGCATTTCTCAGCAATGTATCGTTGGGAACAGCTAGATGCCGAGCCAGGGGCAGTGAAGGGCTTATTTGCTTAAACCTGTAAATTGTGGCAAGTTGAAACAACGGAAGTATCTCCCTTCTAAAGCACCTTTAAGGTACAAAATAGAGAAAGAACGAGCAGGGTTAAGGCTCTGAGGACCCTGTTAAAATAAGGCTTGAAGGGAAACTTTATTTTCCTCTTTGGGATTTAGAGAGTTGTGGGCTCCATTCCCCCTAACTCTTTAGTTGCACATATTCTCTTCATAGCACAATTGCCTTTTTGATGACAAGTGAGTTTCTAGGAATGAAATATGGAGGTTGCCATTCTTTCGTAGCTGATCATCCTTTGGTACTCTGTAATGAACTGGCGAGCCCATTGAACACTAGCTTCAAGCTAAAGTTCCCCTTGGTTCATGCCGCAGGTTGCAGGCTTCAGAATCCATGTAGCGTTATTCAGTGTGGTTCTTGAGCTCTCGGAAGCATTCCAGGTCTCTTAGTACAGGCGGGTCTGTACTAGGACGAGAAAACTACAGGCAGGATGGCCTGTGTGTTTGGTGAGTTGTGAGCAGTGCACCACTGGGAACAGCTAGATGCCGAGTCATGGGAAGTGATTGGCTTCTTTTCTTACACTCCAAAAAGTAGTCAGTTGAAACAACTCAAGTATCTCCCTTCTAAAGCACGTTGGAAGTACAACGTAGAGAAAGAAACAGCAGAGACAAGGCTCTGTGGGCCCTTTTGTATATGAGGCTTGAAGGGAAACTTTATGTTCCTCATTGGGATTTAGAGAGTTTCGGGCTCAATTCTCCCTGAGAAACACTGTAGTTGCACATGTTCTCTTCATAGCAGAGTTGTCTTTGTGATGACAAGTGAGTTTCTAGGAAAGAAATATGGAGGTTGCCATTCTTTGGTAGCTGCTCATCCTTCCGTAATCTGTAGTGAATGGGCGACCCTAAAGAACACTAGCCTCAAGCTAACTTTCCTCTTGTATCATGCCGCAGGTTGCAGGCAGCAGACTCCATGTAGCGTTATTTATTGTGGTTCTTGAGCTCCAGGTAGCATTCCAGGTCTCTTAGGACTGGCGGGTCAACACTAGGATGAGCAATGTATTAGAAGGACGGCCGGTGTGTTTGGGCCTTTATGAGCAATGCAGCTTTGGAAGAGCTAGATGCCGAGTCACAGGCTGTGAAGGGCTTCTTTGCTTAAACCTCTTCATTTTTGCAAGTTGAAAGAACTCATGTATCTCCCTTCTTAAGCACCTTGTGGGTACAAAGTAGAGAAAGAATCAGCAAGGTCAATGCTCTGCTGGCCCCTTTGAAGATAAGTCTTGAAGGGAAACTTCATTTTCCTCTTTGGCATTTAGAGAGTTGGGGGCTCAATTCTCCCTGAGAAACACTGTGTAGTTGCACGAGGTCTCTTCATAGCACAATTGCCTTTGTGACCACAAGTGAGTTTCTAGGAAAGAAACTCGGAGTTTGCCATTCTTTGCTGGTGCTCGTCCTTTGGTAATCTTCAGTGAATTGGTGACCCCGTTTGAGCACTAGCCTCAAGCTAACGTTCCTCTTCTATCATGCCACTTGTTGCCATGCAGCACAATCTCTGTCGCCTTATTCAGTGTGGTTCTGGAGCTCTAGGAAGCATTCCAGGTCTCTTAGTACTGGCGGATCTGCTCGACCTTGAGAAACGATACAAGAAGGATGGCCTGTGTGTTTGGGGAGTTGTGAGCAGTGCACCGTTGGGAACACCTAGATGCCGAGACATGGGAGGTGAAGGGGTTTTTTGTGAAACCTGTAGAATGTGGCAACTTGAAACAACTCAAGTATCTCCCTTCGAAAGCACGTTGGAGGTACTAAATAGAGGAAGAAGCATGAGAGTCAGGGCTCTGCGGGCCATTTTGAATATAAGGCTGAAGGGAAACTTTATTTTCCTTATTGGCCTTTAGAGAGTTGTGGGCTCAGTTCTCCCTGAGAAACTCTTTACTTGCGCATGTTCTCTTCATAGCACCATTGGCTTAGCGATGACAAGTGAGTTGCTAGGAGAGAAACTTGGAGGTTGCCATTCCTTGGTAGCTGCTCATCCTTCAGTAATCTGTAGTGAACTGGCGACCCCATTGAACACTAGCCTCAAGCTAACTTTCCTCTTGTATCATGCCACTGTTTGGCATGCAGCAGAATCCATGTAGCTTTATTCAGTGTGGTTCTTTAGCTGTAGGAAGCCTTCCAGGTCTCAGTAATGGTGGGTCTGCACGAGGAGGAGAAACGTCCTAGAAGGACGGCCTGTGTGTTTGGGCATTTCTCAGCAATGTATCGTTGGGAACAGCTAGATGCCGAGCCAGGGGCAGTGAAGGGCTTATTTGCTTAAAGCTGTAAATTGTGGCAAGTTGAAACAACGGAAGTATCTCCCTTCTAAAGCACCTTTAAGGTACAAAATAGAGAAAGAACGAGCAGGGTTAAGGCTCTGAGGACCCTGTTAAAATAAGGCTTGAAGGGAAACTTTATTTTCCTCTTTGGGATTTAGAGAGTTGTGGGCTCCATTCCCCCTAACTCTTTAGTTGCACATATTCTCTTCATAGCACAATTGCCTTTGTGATGACAAGTGAGTTTCTAGGAATGAAATATGGAGGTTGCCATTCTTTCGTAGCTGATCATCCTTTGGTACTCTGTAATGAACTGGCGAGCCCATTGAACACTAGCTTCCAGCTAAAGTTCCCCTTGGTTCATGCCGCAGGTTGCAGGCTTCAGAATCCATGTAGCGTTATTCAGTGTGGTTCTTGAGCTCTCGGAAGCATTCCAGGTCTCTTAGTACAGGCGGGTCTGTACTAGGACGAGAAAACTACAGGCAGGATGGCCTGTGTGTTTGGTGAGTTGTGAGCAGTGCACCACTGGGAACAGCTAGATGCCGAGTCATGGGAAGTGATTGGCTTCTTTTCTTACACTCCAAAAAGTAGTCAGTTGAAACAACTCAAGTATCTCCCTTCTAAAGCACCTTGGAAGTACAACGTAGAGAAAGAAACAGCAGAGACAAGGCTCTGTGGGCCCTTTTGTATATGAGGCTTGAAGGGAAACTTTATGTTCCTCATTGGGATTTAGAGAGTTTCGGGCTCAATTCTCCCTGAGAAACACTGTAGTTGCACATGTTCTCTTCATAGCAGAGTTGTCTTTGTGATGACAAGTGAGTTTCTAGGAAAGACATATGGAGGTTGCCATTCTTTGGTAGCTGCTCATCCTTCCGTAATCGGTAGTGAATGGGCGACCCTAAAGAACACTAGCCTCCAGCTAACTTTCCTCTTGTATCATGCCGCAGGTTGCAGGCAGCAGACTCCATGTAGCGTTATTTATTGTGGTTCTTGAGCTCCAGGTAGCATTCCAGGTCTCTTAGGACTGGCGGGTCAACACTAGGATGAGCAATGTATTAGAAGGACGGCCGGTGTGTTTGGGCCTTTATGAGCAATGCAGCTTTGGAAGAGCTAGATGCCGAGTCACAGGCTGTGAAGGGCTTCTTTGCTTAAACCTCTTCATTTTTGCAAGTTGAAAGAACTCATGTATCTCCCTTCTTAAGCACCTTGTGGGTACAAAGTAGAGAAAGAATCAGCAAGGTCAATGCTCTGCTGGCCCCTTTGAAGATAAGTCTTGAAGGGAAACTTCATTTTCCTCTTTGGCATTTAGAGAGTTGGGGGCTCAATTCTCCCTGAGAAACACTGTGTAGTTGCACGAGGTCTCTTCATAGCACAATTGCCTTTGTGACCACACGTGAGTTTCTAGGAAAGAAACTCGGAGTTTGCCATTCTTTGCTGGTGCTCGTCCTTTGGTAATCTTCAGTGAATTGGTGACCCCGTTTGAGCACTAGCCTCAAGCTAACGTTCCTCTTCTATCATGCCACTTGTTGCCATGCAGCACAATCTCTGTCGCCTTATTCAGTGTGGTTCTGGAGCTCTAGGAAGCATTCCAGGTCTCTTAGTACCGGCGGATCTGCTCGACCTTGAGAAACGATACAAGAAGGATGGCCTGTGTGTTTGGGGAGTTGTGAGCAGTGCACCGTTGGGAACACCTAGATGCCGAGACATGGGAGGTGAAGGGGTTTTTTGTGAAACCTGTAGAATGTGGCAACTTGAAACAACTCAAGTATCTCCCTTCGAAAGCACGTTGGAGGTACTAAATAGAGGAAGAAGCATGAGAGTCAGGGCTCTGCGGGCCATTTTGAATATAAGGCTGAAGGGAAACTTTATTTTCCTTATTGGCCTTTAGAGAGTTGTGGGCTCAGTTCTCCCTGAGAAACTCTTTACTTGCGCATGTTCTCTTCATAGCACCATTGGCTTAGCGATGACAAGTGAGTTGCTAGGAGAGAAACTTGGAGGTTGCCATTCCTTGGTAGCTGCTCATCCTTCAGTAATCTGTAGTGAACTGGCGACCCCATTGAACACTAGCCTCATGCTAACTTTCCTCTTGTATCATGCCACTGTTTGGCATGCAGCAGAATCCATGTAGCTTTATTCAGTGTGGTTCTTTAGCTCTAGGAAGCCTTCCAGGTCTCAGTAATGGTGGGTCTGCACGAGGAGGAGAAACGTCCTAGAAGGACGGCCTGTGTGTTTGGGCATTTCTCAGCAATGTATCGTTGGGAACAGCTAGATGCCGAGCCAGGGGCAGTGAAGGGCTTATTTGCTTAAAGCTGTAAATTGTGGCAAGTTGAAACAACGGAAGTATCTCCCTTCTAAAGCACCTTTAAGGTACAAAATAGAGAAAGAACGAGCAGGGTTAAGGCTCTGAGGACCCTGTTAAAATAAGGCTTGAAGGGAAACTTTATTTTCCTCTTTGGGATTTAGAGAGTTGTGGGCTCCATTCCCCCTAACTCTTTAGTTGCACATATTCTCTTCATAGCACAATTGCCTTTGTGATGACAAGCGAGTTTCTAGGAATGAAATATGGAGGTTGCCATTCTTTCGTAGCTGATCATCCTTTGGTACTCTGTAATGAACTGGCGAGCCCATTGAACACTAGCTTCAAGCTAAAGTTCCCCTTGGTTCATGCCGCAGGTTGCAGGCTTCAGAATCCATGTAGCGTTATTCAGTGTGGTTCTTGAGCTCTCGGAAGCATTCCAGGTCTCTTAGTACAGGCGGGTCTGTACTAGGACGAGAAAACTACAGGCAGGATGGCCTGTGTGTTTGGTGAGTTGTGAGCAGTGCACCACTGGGAACAGCTAGATGCCGAGTCATGGGAAGTGATTGGCTTCTTTTCTTACACTCCAAAAAGTAGTCAGTTGAAACAACTCAAGTATCTCCCTTCTAAAGCACCTTGGAAGTACAACGTAGAGAAAGAAACAGCAGAGACAAGGCTCTGTGGGCCCTTTTGTATATGAGGCTTGAAGGGAAACTTTATGTTCCTCATTGGGATTTAGAGAGTTTCGGGCTCAATTCTCCCTGAGAAACACTGTAGTTGCACATGTTCTCTTCATAGCAGAGTTGTCTTTGTGATGACAAGTGAGTTTCTAGGAAAGACATATGGAGGTTGCCATTCTTTGGTAGCTGCTCATCCTTCCGTAATCTGTAGTGAATGGGCGACCCTAAAGAACACTAGCCTCAAGCTAACTTTCCTCTTGTATCATGCCGCAGGTTGCAGGCAGCAGACTCCATGTAGCGTTATTTATTGTGGTTCTTGAGCTCCAGGTAGCATTCCAGGTCTCTTAGGACTGGCGGGTCAACACTAGGATGAGCAATGTATTAGAAGGACGGCCGGTGTGTTTGGGCCTTTATGAGCAATGCAGCTTTGGAAGAGCTAGATGCCGAGTCACAGGCTGTGAAGGGCTTCTTTGCTTAAACCTCTTCATTTTTGCAAGTTGAAAGAACTCATGTATCTCCCTTCTTAAGCACCTTGTGGGTACAAAGTAGAGAAAGAATCAGCAAGGTCAATGCTCTGCTGGCCCCTTTGAAGATAAGTCTTGAAGGGAAACTTCATTTTCCTCTTTGGCATTTAGAGAGTTGGGGGCTCAATTCTCCCTGAGAAACACTGTGTAGTTGCACGAGGTCTCTTCATAGCACAATTGCCTTTGTGACCACAAGTGAGTTTCTAGGAAAGAAACTCGGAGTTTGCCATTCTTTGCTGGTGCTCGTCCTTTGGTAATCTTCAGTGAATTGGTGACCCCGTTTGAGCACTAGCCTCAAGCTAACGTTCCTCTTCTATCATGCCACTTGTTGCCATGCAGCACAATCTCTGTCGCCTTATTCAGTGTGGTTCTGGAGCTCTAGGAAGCATTCCAGGTCTCTTAGTACTGGCGGATCTGCTCGACCTTGAGAAACGATACAAGAAGGATGGCCTGTGTGTTTGGGGAGTTGTGAGCAGTGCACCGTTGGGAACACCTAGATGCCGAGACATGGGAGGTGAAGGGGTTTTTTGTGAAACCTGTAGAATGTGGCAACTTGAAACAACTCAAGTATCTCCCTTCGAAAGCACGTTGGAGGTACTAAATAGAGGAAGAAGCATGAGAGTCAGGGCTCTGCGGGCCATTTTGAATATAAGGCTGAAGGGAAACTTTATTTTCCTTATTGGCCTTTAGAGAGTTGTGGGCTCAGTTCTCCCTGAGAAACTCTTTACTTGCGCATGTTCTCTTCATAGCACAATTGGCTTAGTGATGACAAGTGAGTTGCTAGGAGAGAAACTTGGAGGTTGCCATTCCTTGGTAGCTGCTCATCCTTCAGTAATCTGTAGTGAACTGGGGACCCCATTGAACACTAGCCTCAAGCTAACTTTCCTCTTGTATCATGCCACTGTTTGGCATGCAGCAGAATCCATGTAGCTTTATTCAGTGTGGTTCTTTAGCTCTAGGAAGCCTTCCAGGTCTCAGTAATGGTGGGTCTGCACGAGGAGGAGAAACGTCCTAGAAGGACGGCCTGTGTGTTTGGGCATTTCTCAGCAATGTATCGTTGGGAACAGCTAGATGCCGAGCCAGGGGCAGTGAAGGGCTTATTTGCTTAAACCTGTAAATTGTGGCAAGTTGAAACAACGGAAGTATCTCCCTTCTAAAGCACCTTTAAGGTACAAAATAGAGAAAGAACGAGCAGGGTTAAGGCTCTGAGGACCCTGTTAAAATAAGGCTTGAAGGGAAACTTTATTTTCCTCTTTGGGATTTAGAGACTTGTGGGCTCCATTCCCCCTAACTCTTTAGTTGCACATATTCTCTTCATAGCACAATTGCCTTTGTGATGACAAGCGAGTTTCTAGGAATGAAATATGGAGGTTGCCATTCTTTCGTAGCTGATCATCCTTTGGTACTCTGTAATGAACTGGCGAGCCCATTGAACACTAGCTTCAAGCTAAAGTTCCCCTTGGTTCATGCCGCAGGTTGCAGGCTTCAGAATCCATGTAGCGTTATTCAGTGTGGTTCTTGAGCTCTCGGAAGCATTCCAGGTCTCTTAGTACAGGCGGGTCTGTACTAGGACGAGAAAACTACAGGCAGGATGGCCTGTGTGTTTGGTGAGTTGTGAGCAGTGCACCACTGGGAACAGCTAGATGCCGAGTCATGGGAAGTGATTGGCTTCTTTTCTTACACTCCAAAAAGTAGTCAGTTGAAACAACTCAAGTATCTCCCTTCTAAAGCACCTTGGAAGTACAACGTAGAGAAAGAAACAGCAGAGACAAGGCTCTGTGGGCCCTTTTGTATATGAGGCTTGAAGGGAAACTTTATGTTCCTCATTGGGATTTAGAGAGTTTCGGGCTCAATTCTCCCTGAGAAACACTGTAGTTGCACATGTTCTCTTCATAGCAGAGTTGTCTTTGTGATGACAAGTGAGTTTCTAGGAAAGACATATGGAGGTTGCCATTCTTTGGTAGCTGCTCATCCTTCCGTAATCGGTAGTGAATGGGCGACCCTAAAGAACACTAGCCTCAAGCTAACTTTCCTCTTGTATCATGCCGCAGGTTGCAGGCAGCAGACTCCATGTAGCGTTATTTATTGTGGTTCTTGAGCTCCAGGTAGCATTCCAGGTCTCTTAGGACTGGCGGGTCAACACTAGGATGAGCAATGTATTAGAAGGACGGCCGGTGTGTTTGGGCCTTTATGAGCAATGCAGCTTTGGAAGAGCTAGATGCCGAGTCACAGGCTGTGAAGGGCTTCTTTGCTTAAACCTCTTCATTTTTGCAAGTTGAAAGAACTCATGTATCTCCCTTCTTAAGCACCTTGTGGGTACAAAGTAGAGAAAGAATCAGCAAGGTCAATGCTCTGCTGGCCCCTTTGAAGATAAGTCTTGAAGGGAAACTTCATTTTCCTCTTTGGCATTTAGAGAGTTGGGGGCTCAATTCTCCCTGAGAAACACTGTGTAGTTGCACGAGGTCTCTTCATAGCACAATTGCCTTTGTGACCACAAGTGAGTTTCTAGGAAAGAAACTCGGAGTTTGCCATTCTTTGCTGGTGCTCGTCCTTTGGTAATCTTCAGTGAATTGGTGACCCCGTTTGAGCACTAGCCTCAAGCTAACGTTCCTCTTCTATCATGCCACTTGTTGCCATGCAGCACAATCTCTGTCGCCTTATTCAGTGTGGTTCTGGAGCTCTAGGAAGCATTCCAGGTCTCTTAGTACTGGCGGATCTGCTCGACCTTGAGAAACGATACAAGAAGGATGGCCTGTGTGTTTGGGGAGTTGTGAGCAGTGCACCGTTGGGAACACCTAGATGCCGAGACATGGGAGGTGAAGGGGTTTTTTGTGAAACCTGTAGAATGTGGCAACTTGAAACAACTCAAGTATCTCCCTTCGAAAGCACGTTGGAGGTACTAAATAGAGGAAGAAGCATGAGAGTCAGGGCTCTGCGGGCCATTTTGAATATAAGGCTGAAGGGAAACTTTATTTTCCTTATTGGCCTTTAGAGAGTTGTGGGCTCAGTTCTCCCTGAGAAACTCTTTACTTGCGCATGTTCTCTTCATAGCACAATTGGCTTAGTGATGACAAGTGAGTTGCTAGGAGAGAAACTTGGAGGTTGCCATTCCTTGGTAGCTGCTCATCCTTCAGTAATCTGTAGTGAACTGGCGACCCCATTGAACACTAGCCTCAAGCTAACTTTCCTCTTGTATCATGCCACTGTTTGGCATGCAGCAGAATCCATGTAGCTTTATTCAGTGTGGTTCTTTAGCTCTAGGAAGCCTTCCAGGTCTCAGTAATGGTGGGTCTGCACGAGGAGGAGAAACGTCCTAGAAGGACGGCCTGTGTGTTTGGGCATTTCTCAGCAATGTATCGTTGGGAACAGCTAGATGCCGAGCCAGGGGCAGTGAAGGGCTTATTTGCTTAAACCTGTAAATTGTGGCAAGTTGAAACAACGGAAGTATCTCCCTTCTAAAGCACCTTTAAGGTACAAAATAGAGAAAGAACGAGCAGGGTTAAGGCTCTGAGGACCCTGTTAAAATAAGGCTTGAAGGGAAACTTAATTTTCCTCTTTGGGATTTAGAGACTTGTGGGCTCCATTCCCCCTAACTCTTTAGTTGCACATATTCTCTTCATAGCACAATTGCCTTTGTGATGACAAGTGAGTTTCTAGGAATGAAATATGGAGGTTGCCATTCTTTCGTAGCTGATCATCCTTTGGTACTCTGTAATGAACTGGCGAGCCCATTGAACACTAGCTTCAAGCTAAAGTTCCCCTTGGTTCATGCCGCAGGTTGCAGGCTTCAGAATCCATGTAGCGTTATTCAGTGTGGTTCTTGAGCTCTCGGAAGCATTCCAGGTCTCTTAGTACAGGCGGGTCTGTACTAGGACGAGAAAACTACAGGCAGGATGGCCTGTGTGTTTGGTGAGTTGTGAGCAGTGCACCACTGGGAACAGCTAGATGCCGAGTCATGGGAAGTGATTGGCTTCTTTTCTTACACTCCAAAAAGTAGTCAGTTGAAACAACTCAAGTATCTCCCTTCTAAAGCACCTTGGAAGTACAACGTAGAGAAAGAAACAGCAGAGACAAGGCTCTGTGGGCCCTTTTGTATATGAGGCTTGAAGGGAAACTTTATGTTCCTCATTGGGATTTAGAGAGTTTCGGGCTCAATTCTCCCTGAGAAACACTGTAGTTGCACATGTTCTCTTCATAGCAGAGTTGTCTTTGTGATGACAAGTGAGTTTCTAGGAAAGACATATGGAGGTTGCCATTCTTTGGTAGCTGCTCATCCTTCCGTAATCTGTAGTGAATGGGCGACCCTAAAGAACACTAGCCTCCAGCTAACTTTCCTCTTGTATCATGCCGCAGGTTGCAGGCAGCAGACTCCATGTAGCGTTATTTATTGTGGTTCTTGAGCTCCAGGTAGCATTCCAGGTCTCTTAGGACTGGCGGGTCAACACTAGGATGAGCAATGTATTAGAAGGACGGCCGGTGTGTTTGGGCCTTTATGAGCAATGCAGCTTTGGAAGAGCTAGATGCCGAGTCACAGGCTGTGAAGGGCTTCTTTGCTTAAACCTCTTCATTTTTGCAAGTTGAAAGAACTCATGTATCTCCCTTCTTAAGCACCTTGTGGGTACAAAGTAGAGAAAGAATCAGCAAGGTCAATGCTCTGCTGGCCCCTTTGAAGATAAGTCTTGAAGGGAAACTTCATTTTCCTCTTTGGCATTTAGAGAGTTGGGGGCTCAATTCTCCCTGAGAAACACTGTGTAGTTGCACGAGGTCTCTTCATAGCACAATTGCCTTTGTGACCACAAGTGAGTTTCTAGGAAAGAAACTCGGAGTTTGCCATTCTTTGCTGGTGCTCGTCCTTTGGTAATCTTCAGTGAATTGGTGACCCCGTTTGAGCACTAGCCTCAAGCTAACGTTCCTCTTCTATCATGCCACTTGTTGCCATGCAGCACAATCTCTGTCGCCTTATTCAGTGTGGTTCTGGAGCTCTAGGAAGCATTCCAGGTCTCTTAGTACTGGCGGATCTGCTCGACCTTGAGAAACGATACAAGAAGGATGGCCTGTGTGTTTGGGGAGTTGTGAGCAGTGCACCGTTGGGAACACCTAGATGCCGAGACATGGGAGGTGAAGGGGTTTTTTGTGAAACCTGTAGAATGTGGCAACTTGAAACAACTCAAGTATCTCCCTTCGAAAGCACGTTGGAGGTACTAAATAGAGGAAGAAGCATGAGAGTCAGGGCTCTGCGGGCCATTTTGAATATAAGGCTGAAGGGAAACTTTATTTTCCTTATTGGCCTTTAGAGAGTTGTGGGCTCAGTTCTCCCTGAGAAACTCTTTACTTGCGCATGTTCTCTTCATAGCACAATTGGCTTAGTGATGACAAGTGAGTTGCTAGGAGAGAAACTTGGAGGTTGCCATTCCTTGGTAGCTGCTCATCCTTCAGTAATCTGTAGTGAACTGGCGACCCCATTGAACACTAGCCTCAAGCTAACTTTCCTCTTGTATCATGCCACTGTTTGGCATGCAGCAGAATCCATGTAGCTTTATTCAGTGTGGTTCTTTAGCTCTAGGAAGCCTTCCAGGTCTCAGTAATGGTGGGTCTGCACGAGGAGGAGAAACGTCCTAGAAGGACGGCCTGTGTGTTTGGGCATTTCTCAGCAATGTATCGTTGGGAACAGCTAGATGCCGAGCCAGGGGCAGTGAAGGGCTTATTTGCTTAAACCTGTAAATTGTGGCAAGTTGAAACAACGGAAGTATCTCCCTTCTAAAGCACCTTTAAGGTACAAAATAGAGAAAGAACGAGCAGGGTTAAGGCTCTGAGGACCCTGTTAAAATAAGGCTTGAAGGGAAACTTAATTTTCCTCTTTGGGATTTAGAGACTTGTGGGCTCCATTCCCCCTAACTCTTTAGTTGCACATATTCTCTTCATAGCACAATTGCCTTTGTGATGACAAGTGAGTTTCTAGGAATGAAATATGGAGGTTGCCATTCTTTCGTAGCTGATCATCCTTTGGTACTCTGTAATGAACTGGCGAGCCCATTGAACACTAGCTTCAAGCTAAAGTTCCCCTTGGTTCATGCCGCAGGTTGCAGGCTTCAGAATCCATGTAGCGTTATTCAGTGTGGTTCTTGAGCTCTCGGAAGCATTCCAGGTCTCTTAGTACAGGCGGGTCTGTACTAGGACGAGAAAACTACAGGCAGGATGGCCTGTGTGTTTGGTGAGTTGTGAGCAGTGCACCACTGGGAACAGCTAGATGCCGAGTCATGGGAAGTGATTGGCTTCTTTTCTTACACTCCAAAAAGTAGTCAGTTGAAACAACTCAAGTATCTCCCTTCTAAAGCACCTTGGAAGTACAACGTAGAGAAAGAAACAGCAGAGACAAGGCTCTGTGGGCCCTTTTGTATATGAGGCTTGAAGGGAAACTTTATGTTCCTCATTGGGATTTAGAGAGTTTCGGGCTCAATTCTCCCTGAGAAACACTGTAGTTGCACATGTTCTCTTCATAGCAGAGTTGTCTTTGTGATGACAAGTGAGTTTCTAGGAAAGACATATGGAGGTTGCCATTCTTTGGTAGCTGCTCATCCTTCCGTAATCTGTAGTGAATGGGCGACCCTAAAGAACACTAGCCTCCAGCTAACTTTCCTCTTGTATCATGCCGCAGGTTGCAGGCAGCAGACTCCATGTAGCGTTATTTATTGTGGTTCTTGAGCTCCAGGTAGCATTCCAGGTCTCTTAGGACTGGCGGGTCAACACTAGGATGAGCAATGTATTAGAAGGACGGCCGGTGTGTTTGGGCCTTTATGAGCAATGCAGCTTTGGAAGAGCTAGATGCCGAGTCACAGGCTGTGAAGGGCTTCTTTGCTTAAACCTCTTCATTTTTGCAAGTTGAAAGAACTCATGTATCTCCCTTCTTAAGCACCTTGTGGGTACAAAGTAGAGAAAGAATCAGCAAGGTCAATGCTCTGCTGGCCCCTTTGAAGATAAGTCTTGAAGGGAAACTTCATTTTCCTCTTTGGCATTTAGAGAGTTGGGGGCTCAATTCTCCCTGAGAAACACTGTGTAGTTGCACGAGGTCTCTTCATAGCACAATTGCCTTTGTGACCACAAGTGAGTTTCTAGGAAAGAAACTCGGAGTTTGCCATTCTTTGCTGGTGCTCGTCCTTTGGTAATCTTCAGTGAATTGGTGACCCCGTTTGAGCACTAGCCTCAAGCTAACGTTCCTCTTCTATCATGCCACTTGTTGCCATGCAGCACAATCTCTGTCGCCTTATTCAGTGTGGTTCTGGAGCTCTAGGAAGCATTCCAGGTCTCTTAGTACTGGCGGATCTGCTCGACCTTGAGAAACGATACAAGAAGGATGGCCTGTGTGTTTGGGGAGTTGTGAGCAGTGCACCGTTGGGAACACCTAGATGCCGAGACATGGGAGGTGAAGGGGTTTTTTGTGAAACCTGTAGAATGTGGCAACTTGAAACAACTCAAGTATCTCCCTTCGAAAGCACGTTGGAGGTACTAAATAGAGGAAGAAGCATGAGAGTCAGGGCTCTGCGGGCCATTTTGAATATAAGGCTGAAGGGAAACTTTATTTTCCTTATTGGCCTTTAGAGAGTTGTGGGCTCAGTTCTCCCTGAGAAACTCTTTACTTGCGCATGTTCTCTTCATAGCACAATTGGCTTAGTGATGACAAGTGAGTTGCTAGGAGAGAAACTTGGAGGTTGCCATTCCTTGGTAGCTGCTCATCCTTCAGTAATCTGTAGTGAACTGGCGACCCCATTGAACACTAGCCTCAAGCTAACTTTCCTCTTGTATCATGCCACTGTTTGGCATGCAGCAGAATCCATGTAGCTTTATTCAGTGTGGTTCTTTAGCTCTAGGAAGCCTTCCAGGTCTCAGTAATGGTGGGTCTGCACGAGGAGGAGAAACGTCCTAGAAGGACGGCCTGTGTGTTTGGGCATTTCTCAGCAATGTATCGTTGGGAACAGCTAGATGCCGAGCCAGGGGCAGTGAAGGGCTTATTTGCTTAAACCTGTAAATTGTGGCAAGTTGAAACAACGGAAGTATCTCCCTTCTAAAGCACCTTTAAGGTACAAAATAGAGAAAGAACGAGCAGGGTTAAGGCTCTGAGGACCCTGTTAAAATAAGGCTTGAAGGGAAACTTAATTTTCCTCTTTGGGATTTAGAGACTTGTGGGCTCCATTCCCCCTAACTCTTTAGTTGCACATATTCTCTTCATAGCACAATTGCCTTTGTGATGACAAGTGAGTTTCTAGGAATGAAATATGGAGGTTGCCATTCTTTCGTAGCTGATCATCCTTTGGTACTCTGTAATGAACTGGCGAGCCCATTGAACACTAGCTTCAAGCTAAAGTTCCCCTTGGTTCATGCCGCAGGTTGCAGGCTTCAGAATCCATGTAGCGTTATTCAGTGTGGTTCTTGAGCTCTCGGAAGCATTCCAGGTCTCTTAGTACAGGCGGGTCTGTACTAGGACGAGAAAACTACAGGCAGGATGGCCTGTGTGTTTGGTGAGTTGTGAGCAGTGCACCACTGGGAACAGCTAGATGCCGAGTCATGGGAAGTGATTGGCTTCTTTTCTTACACTCCAAAAAGTAGTCAGTTGAAACAACTCAAGTATCTCCCTTCTAAAGCACCTTGGAAGTACAACGTAGAGAAAGAAACAGCAGAGACAAGGCTCTGTGGGCCCTTTTGTATATGAGGCTTGAAGGGAAACTTTATGTTCCTCATTGGGATTTAGAGAGTTTCGGGCTCAATTCTCCCTGAGAAACACTGTAGTTGCACATGTTCTCTTCATAGCAGAGTTGTCTTTGTGATGACAAGTGAGTTTCTAGGAAAGACATATGGAGGTTGCCATTCTTTGGTAGCTGCTCATCCTTCCGTAATCTGTAGTGAATGGGCGACCCTAAAGAACACTAGCCTCCAGCTAACTTTCCTCTTGTATCATGCCGCAGGTTGCAGGCAGCAGACTCCATGTAGCGTTATTTATTGTGGTTCTTGAGCTCCAGGTAGCATTCCAGGTCTCTTAGGACTGGCGGGTCAACACTAGGATGAGCAATGTATTAGAAGGACGGCCGGTGTGTTTGGGCCTTTATGAGCAATGCAGCTTTGGAAGAGCTAGATGCCGAGTCACAGGCTGTGAAGGGCTTCTTTGCTTAAACCTCTTCATTTTTGCAAGTTGAAAGAACTCATGTATCTCCCTTCTTAAGCACCTTGTGGGTACAAAGTAGAGAAAGAATCAGCAAGGTCAATGCTCTGCTGGCCCCTTTGAAGATAAGTCTTGAAGGGAAACTTCATTTTCCTCTTTGGCATTTAGAGAGTTGGGGGCTCAATTCTCCCTGAGAAACACTGTGTAGTTGCACGAGGTCTCTTCATAGCACAATTGCCTTTGTGACCACAAGTGAGTTTCTAGGAAAGAAACTCGGAGTTTGCCATTCTTTGCTGGTGCTCGTCCTTTGGTAATCTTCAGTGAATTGGTGACCCCGTTTGAGCACTAGCCTCAAGCTAACGTTCCTCTTCTATCATGCCACTTGTTGCCATGCAGCACAATCTCTGTCGCCTTATTCAGTGTGGTTCTGGAGCTCTAGGAAGCATTCCAGGTCTCTTAGTACTGGCGGATCTGCTCGACCTTGAGAAACGATACAAGAAGGATGGCCTGTGTGTTTGGGGAGTTGTGAGCAGTGCACCGTTGGGAACACCTAGATGCCGAGACATGGGAGGTGAAGGGGTTTTTTGTGAAACCTGTAGAATGTGGCAACTTGAAACAACTCAAGTATCTCCCTTCGAAAGCACGTTGGAGGTACTAAATAGAGGAAGAAGCATGAGAGTCAGGGCTCTGCGGGCCATTTTGAATATAAGGCTGAAGGGAAACTTTATTTTCCTTATTGGCCTTTAGAGAGTTGTGGGCTCAGTTCTCCCTGAGAAACTCTTTACTTGCGCATGTTCTCTTCATAGCACAATTGGCTTAGTGATGACAAGTGAGTTGCTAGGAGAGAAACTTGGAGGTTGCCATTCCTTGGTAGCTGCTCATCCTTCAGTAATCTGTAGTGAACTGGCGACCCCATTGAACACTAGCCTCAAGCTAACTTTCCTCTTGTATCATGCCACTGTTTGGCATGCAGCAGAATCCATGTAGCTTTATTCAGTGTGGTTCTTTAGCTCTAGGAAGCCTTCCAGGTCTCAGTAATGGTGGGTCTGCACGAGGAGGAGAAACGTCCTAGAAGGACGGCCTGTGTGTTTGGGCATTTCTCAGCAATGTATCGTTGGGAACAGCTAGATGCCGAGCCAGGGGCAGTGAAGGGCTTATTTGCTTAAACCTGTAAATTGTGGCAAGTTGAAACAACGGAAGTATCTCCCTTCTAAAGCACCTTTAAGGTACAAAATAGAGAAAGAACGAGCAGGGTTAAGGCTCTGAGGACCCTGTTAAAATAAGGCTTGAAGGGAAACTTAATTTTCCTCTTTGGGATTTAGAGACTTGTGGGCTCCATTCCCCCTAACTCTTTAGTTGCACATATTCTCTTCATAGCACAATTGCCTTTGTGATGACAAGTGAGTTTCTAGGAATGAAATATGGAGGTTGCCATTCTTTCGTAGCTGATCATCCTTTGGTACTCTGTAATGAACTGGCGAGCCCATTGAACACTAGCTTCAAGCTAAAGTTCCCCTTGGTTCATGCCGCAGGTTGCAGGCTTCAGAATCCATGTAGCGTTATTCAGTGTGGTTCTTGAGCTCTCGGAAGCATTCCAGGTCTCTTAGTACAGGCGGGTCTGTACTAGGACGAGAAAACTACAGGCAGGATGGCCTGTGTGTTTGGTGAGTTGTGAGCAGTGCACCACTGGGAACAGCTAGATGCCGAGTCATGGGAAGTGATTGGCTTCTTTTCTTACACTCCAAAAAGTAGTCAGTTGAAACAACTCAAGTATCTCCCTTCTAAAGCACCTTGGAAGTACAACGTAGAGAAAGAAACAGCAGAGACAAGGCTCTGTGGGCCCTTTTGTATATGAGGCTTGAAGGGAAACTTTATGTTCCTCATTGGGATTTAGAGAGTTTCGGGCTCAATTCTCCCTGAGAAACACTGTAGTTGCACATGTTCTCTTCATAGCAGAGTTGTCTTTGTGATGACAAGTGAGTTTCTAGGAAAGACATATGGAGGTTGCCATTCTTTGGTAGCTGCTCATCCTTCCGTAATCTGTAGTGAATGGGCGACCCTAAAGAACACTAGCCTCCAGCTAACTTTCCTCTTGTATCATGCCGCAGGTTGCAGGCAGCAGACTCCATGTAGCGTTATTTATTGTGGTTCTTGAGCTCCAGGTAGCATTCCAGGTCTCTTAGGACTGGCGGGTCAACACTAGGATGAGCAATGTATTAGAAGGACGGCCGGTGTGTTTGGGCCTTTATGAGCAATGCAGCTTTGGAAGAGCTAGATGCCGAGTCACAGGCTGTGAAGGGCTTCTTTGCTTAAACCTCTTCATTTTTGCAAGTTGAAAGAACTCATGTATCTCCCTTCTTAAGCACCTTGTGGGTACAAAGTAGAGAAAGAATCAGCAAGGTCAATGCTCTGCTGGCCCCTTTGAAGATAAGTCTTGAAGGGAAACTTCATTTTCCTCTTTGGCATTTAGAGAGTTGGGGGCTCAATTCTCCCTGAGAAACACTGTGTAGTTGCACGAGGTCTCTTCATAGCACAATTGCCTTTGTGACCACAAGTGAGTTTCTAGGAAAGAAACTCGGAGTTTGCCATTCTTTGCTGGTGCTCGTCCTTTGGTAATCTTCAGTGAATTGGTGACCCCGTTTGAGCACTAGCCTCAAGCTAACGTTCCTCTTCTATCATGCCACTTGTTGCCATGCAGCACAATCTCTGTCGCCTTATTCAGTGTGGTTCTGGAGCTCTAGGAAGCATTCCAGGTCTCTTAGTACTGGCGGATCTGCTCGACCTTGAGAAACGATACAAGAAGGATGGCCTGTGTGTTTGGGGAGTTGTGAGCAGTGCACCGTTGGGAACACCTAGATGCCGAGACATGGGAGGTGAAGGGGTTTTTTGTGAAACCTGTAGAATGTGGCAACTTGAAACAACTCAAGTATCTCCCTTCGAAAGCACGTTGGAGGTACTAAATAGAGGAAGAAGCATGAGAGTCAGGGCTCTGCGGGCCATTTTGAATATAAGGCTGAAGGGAAACTTTATTTTCCTTATTGGCCTTTAGAGAGTTGTGGGCTCAGTTCTCCCTGAGAAACTCTTTACTTGCGCATGTTCTCTTCATAGCACAATTGGCTTAGTGATGACAAGTGAGTTGCTAGGAGAGAAACTTGGAGGTTGCCATTCCTTGGTAGCTGCTCATCCTTCAGTAATCTGTAGTGAACTGGCGACCCCATTGAACACTAGCCTCAAGCTAACTTTCCTCTTGTATCATGCCACTGTTTGGCATGCAGCAGAATCCATGTAGCTTTATTCAGTGTGGTTCTTTAGCTCTAGGAAGCCTTCCAGGTCTCAGTAATGGTGGGTCTGCACGAGGAGGAGAAACGTCCTAGAAGGACGGCCTGTGTGTTTGGGCATTTCTCAGCAATGTATCGTTGGGAACAGCTAGATGCCGAGCCAGGGGCAGTGAAGGGCTTATTTGCTTAAACCTGTAAATTGTGGCAAGTTGAAACAACGGAAGTATCTCCCTTCTAAAGCACCTTTAAGGTACAAAATAGAGAAAGAACGAGCAGGGTTAAGGCTCTGAGGACCCTGTTAAAATAAGGCTTGAAGGGAAACTTAATTTTCCTCTTTGGGATTTAGAGACTTGTGGGCTCCATTCCCCCTAACTCTTTAGTTGCACATATTCTCTTCATAGCACAATTGCCTTTGTGATGACAAGTGAGTTTCTAGGAATGAAATATGGAGGTTGCCATTCTTTCGTAGCTGATCATCCTTTGGTACTCTGTAATGAACTGGCGAGCCCATTGAACACTAGCTTCAAGCTAAAGTTCCCCTTGGTTCATGCCGCAGGTTGCAGGCTTCAGAATCCATGTAGCGTTATTCAGTGTGGTTCTTGAGCTCTCGGAAGCATTCCAGGTCTCTTAGTACAGGCGGGTCTGTACTAGGACGAGAAAACTACAGGCAGGATGGCCTGTGTGTTTGGTGAGTTGTGAGCAGTGCACCACTGGGAACAGCTAGATGCCGAGTCATGGGAAGTGATTGGCTTCTTTTCTTACACTCCAAAAAGTAGTCAGTTGAAACAACTCAAGTATCTCCCTTCTAAAGCACCTTGGAAGTACAACGTAGAGAAAGAAACAGCAGAGACAAGGCTCTGTGGGCCCTTTTGTATATGAGGCTTGAAGGGAAACTTTATGTTCCTCATTGGGATTTAGAGAGTTTCGGGCTCAATTCTCCCTGAGAAACACTGTAGTTGCACATGTTCTCTTCATAGCAGAGTTGTCTTTGTGATGACAAGTGAGTTTCTAGGAAAGACATATGGAGGTTGCCATTCTTTGGTAGCTGCTCATCCTTCCGTAATCTGTAGTGAATGGGCGACCCTAAAGAACACTAGCCTCCAGCTAACTTTCCTCTTGTATCATGCCGCAGGTTGCAGGCAGCAGACTCCATGTAGCGTTATTTATTGTGGTTCTTGAGCTCCAGGTAGCATTCCAGGTCTCTTAGGACTGGCGGGTCAACACTAGGATGAGCAATGTATTAGAAGGACGGCCGGTGTGTTTGGGCCTTTATGAGCAATGCAGCTTTGGAAGAGCTAGATGCCGAGTCACAGGCTGTGAAGGGCTTCTTTGCTTAAACCTCTTCATTTTGGCAAGTTGAAAGAACTCATGTATCTCCCTTCTTAAGCACCTTGTGGGTACAAAGTAGAGAAAGAATCAGCAAGGTCAATGCTCTGCTGGCCCCTTTGAAGATAAGTCTTGAAGGGAAACTTCATTTTCCTCTTTGGCATTTAGAGAGTTGGGGGCTCAATTCTCCCTGAGAAACACTGTGTAGTTGCACGAGGTCTCTTCATAGCACAATTGCCTTTGTGACCACAAGTGAGTTTCTAGGAAAGAAACTCGGAGTTTGCCATTCTTTGCTGGTGCTCGTCCTTTGGTAATCTTCAGTGAATTGGTGACCCCGTTTGAGCACTAGCCTCAAGCTAACGTTCCTCTTCTATCATGCCACTTGTTGCCATGCAGCACAATCTCTGTCGCCTTATTCAGTGTGGTTCTGGAGCTCTAGGAAGCATTCCAGGTCTCTTAGTACTGGCGGATCTGCTCGACCTTGAGAAACGATACAAGAAGGATGGCCTGTGTGTTTGGGGAGTTGTGAGCAGTGCACCGTTGGGAACACCTAGATGCCGAGACATGGGAGGTGAAGGGGTTTTTTGTGAAACCTGTAGAATGTGGCAACTTGAAACAACTCAAGTATCTCCCTTCGAAAGCACGTTGGAGGTACTAAATAGAGGAAGAAGCATGAGAGTCAGGGCTCTGCGGGCCATTTTGAATATAAGGCTGAAGGGAAACTTTATTTTCCTTATTGGCCTTTAGAGAGTTGTGGGCTCAGTTCTCCCTGAGAAACTCTTTACTTGCGCATGTTCTCTTCATAGCACAATTGGCTTAGTGATGACAAGTGAGTTGCTAGGAGAGAAACTTGGAGGTTGCCATTCCTTGGTAGCTGCTCATCCTTCAGTAATCTGTAGTGAACTGGCGACCCCATTGAACACTAGCCTCAAGCTAACTTTCCTCTTGTATCATGCCACTGTTTGGCATGCAGCAGAATCCATGTAGCTTTATTCAGTGTGGTTCTTTAGCTCTAGGAAGCCTTCCAGGTCTCAGTAATGGTGGGTCTGCACGAGGAGGAGAAACGTCCTAGAAGGACGGCCTGTGTGTTTGGGCATTTCTCAGCAATGTATCGTTGGGAACAGCTAGATGCCGAGCCAGGGGCAGTGAAGGGCTTATTTGCTTAAACCTGTAAATTGTGGCAAGTTGAAACAACGGAAGTATCTCCCTTCTAAAGCACCTTTAAGGTACAAAATAGAGAAAGAACGAGCAGGGTTAAGGCTCTGAGGACCCTGTTAAAATAAGGCTTGAAGGGAAACTTAATTTTCCTCTTTGGGATTTAGAGACTTGTGGGCTCCATTCCCCCTAACTCTTTAGTTGCACATATTCTCTTCATAGCACAATTGCCTTTGTGATGACAAGTGAGTTTCTAGGAATGAAATATGGAGGTTGCCATTCTTTCGTAGCTGATCATCCTTTGGTACTCTGTAATGAACTGGCGAGCCCATTGAACACTAGCTTCAAGCTAAAGTTCCCCTTGGTTCATGCCGCAGGTTGCAGGCTTCAGAATCCATGTAGCGTTATTCAGTGTGGTTCTTGAGCTCTCGGAAGCATTCCAGGTCTCTTAGTACAGGCGGGTCTGTACTAGGACGAGAAAACTACAGGCAGGATGGCCTGTGTGTTTGGTGAGTTGTGAGCAGTGCACCACTGGGAACAGCTAGATGCCGAGTCATGGGAAGTGATTGGCTTCTTTTCTTACACTCCAAAAAGTAGTCAGTTGAAACAACTCAAGTATCTCCCTTCTAAAGCACCTTGGAAGTACAACGTAGAGAAAGAAACAGCAGAGACAAGGCTCTGTGGGCCCTTTTGTATATGAGGCTTGAAGGGAAACTTTATGTTCCTCATTGGGATTTAGAGAGTTTCGGGCTCAATTCTCCCTGAGAAACACTGTAGTTGCACATGTTCTCTTCATAGCAGAGTTGTCTTTGTGATGACAAGTGAGTTTCTAGGAAAGACATATGGAGGTTGCCATTCTTTGGTAGCTGCTCATCCTTCCGTAATCTGTAGTGAATGGGCGACCCTAAAGAACACTAGCCTCCAGCTAACTTTCCTCTTGTATCATGCCGCAGGTTGCAGGCAGCAGACTCCATGTAGCGTTATTTATTGTGGTTCTTGAGCTCCAGGTAGCATTCCAGGTCTCTTAGGACTGGCGGGTCAACACTAGGATGAGCAATGTATTAGAAGGACGGCCGGTGTGTTTGGGCCTTTATGAGCAATGCAGCTTTGGAAGAGCTAGATGCCGAGTCACAGGCTGTGAAGGGCTTCTTTGCTTAAACCTCTTCATTTTTGCAAGTTGAAAGAACTCATGTATCTCCCTTCTTAAGCACCTTGTGGGTACAAAGTAGAGAAAGAATCAGCAAGGTCAATGCTCTGCTGGCCCCTTTGAAGATAAGTCTTGAAGGGAAACTTCATTTTCCTCTTTGGCATTTAGAGAGTTGGGGGCTCAATTCTCCCTGAGAAACACTGTGTAGTTGCACGAGGTCTCTTCATAGCACAATTGCCTTTGTGACCACAAGTGAGTTTCTAGGAAAGAAACTCGGAGTTTGCCATTCTTTGCTGGTGCTCGTCCTTTGGTAATCTTCAGTGAATTGGTGACCCCGTTTGAGCACTAGCCTCAAGCTAACGTTCCTCTTCTATCATGCCACTTGTTGCCATGCAGCACAATCTCTGTCGCCTTATTCAGTGTGGTTCTGGAGCTCTAGGAAGCATTCCAGGTCTCTTAGTACTGGCGGATCTGCTCGACCTTGAGAAACGATACAAGAAGGATGGCCTGTGTGTTTGGGGAGTTGTGAGCAGTGCACCGTTGGGAACACCTAGATGCCGAGACATGGGAGGTGAAGGGGTTTTTTGTGAAACCTGTAGAATGTGGCAACTTGAAACAACTCAAGTATCTCCCTTCGAAAGCACGTTGGAGGTACTAAATAGAGGAAGAAGCATGAGAGTCAGGGCTCTGCGGGCCATTTTGAATATAAGGCTGAAGGGAAACTTTATTTTCCTTATTGGCCTTTAGAGAGTTGTGGGCTCAGTTCTCCCTGAGAAACTCTTTACTTGCGCATGTTCTCTTCATAGCACAATTGGCTTAGTGATGACAAGTGAGTTGCTAGGAGAGAAACTTGGAGGTTGCCATTCCTTGGTAGCTGCTCATCCTTCAGTAATCTGTAGTGAACTGGCGACCCCATTGAACACTAGCCTCAAGCTAACTTTCCTCTTGTATCATGCCACTGTTTGGCATGCAGCAGAATCCATGTAGCTTTATTCAGTGTGGTTCTTTAGCTCTAGGAAGCCTTCCAGGTCTCAGTAATGGTGGGTCTGCACGAGGAGGAGAAACGTCCTAGAAGGACGGCCTGTGTGTTTGGGCATTTCTCAGCAATGTATCGTTGGGAACAGCTAGATGCCGAGCCAGGGGCAGTGAAGGGCTTATTTGCTTAAACCTGTAAATTGTGGCAAGTTGAAACAACGGAAGTATCTCCCTTCTAAAGCACCTTTAAGGTACAAAATAGAGAAAGAACGAGCAGGGTTAAGGCTCTGAGGACCCTGTTAAAATAAGGCTTGAAGGGAAACTTAATTTTCCTCTTTGGGATTTAGAGACTTGTGGGCTCCATTCCCCCTAACTCTTTAGTTGCACATATTCTCTTCATAGCACAATTGCCTTTGTGATGACAAGTGAGTTTCTAGGAATGAAATATGGAGGTTGCCATTCTTTCGTAGCTGATCATCCTTTGGTACTCTGTAATGAACTGGCGAGCCCATTGAACACTAGCTTCAAGCTAAAGTTCCCCTTGGTTCATGCCGCAGGTTGCAGGCTTCAGAATCCATGTAGCGTTATTCAGTGTGGTTCTTGAGCTCTCGGAAGCATTCCAGGTCTCTTAGTACAGGCGGGTCTGTACTAGGACGAGAAAACTACAGGCAGGATGGCCTGTGTGTTTGGTGAGTTGTGAGCAGTGCACCACTGGGAACAGCTAGATGCCGAGTCATGGGAAGTGATTGGCTTCTTTTCTTACACTCCAAAAAGTAGTCAGTTGAAACAACTCAAGTATCTCCCTTCTAAAGCACCTTGGAAGTACAACGTAGAGAAAGAAACAGCAGAGACAAGGCTCTGTGGGCCCTTTTGTATATGAGGCTTGAAGGGAAACTTTATGTTCCTCATTGGGATTTAGAGAGTTTCGGGCTCAATTCTCCCTGAGAAACACTGTAGTTGCACATGTTCTCTTCATAGCAGAGTTGTCTTTGTGATGACAAGTGAGTTTCTAGGAAAGACATATGGAGGTTGCCATTCTTTGGTAGCTGCTCATCCTTCCGTAATCTGTAGTGAATGGGCGACCCTAAAGAACACTAGCCTCCAGCTAACTTTCCTCTTGTATCATGCCGCAGGTTGCAGGCAGCAGACTCCATGTAGCGTTATTTATTGTGGTTCTTGAGCTCCAGGTAGCATTCCAGGTCTCTTAGGACTGGCGGGTCAACACTAGGATGAGCAATGTATTAGAAGGACGGCCGGTGTGTTTGGGCCTTTATGAGCAATGCAGCTTTGGAAGAGCTAGATGCCGAGTCACAGGCTGTGAAGGGCTTCTTTGCTTAAACCTCTTCATTTTTGCAAGTTGAAAGAACTCATGTATCTCCCTTCTTAAGCACCT